>NW_026893990.1:0-238041 GCF_032452875.1 Bos javanicus
ATGCCTGCTCAGCTGCCTGATAATTGCCAGCTGGGCCGCAGGATTCATGCCTGCTCAGCTGCCTGATAATCGCCAGCTGGGCCGCAGGATTCATGCCTGCTCAGCTGCTTGATTCTTGCCTGCTGAGGCACATGATCCGTGCAGGAGAGCTACCTGATCAGCACATGAGCAGTCACATGATCAGCGCCTCTCAGTCACCTGATCACTGCATGACAGGCACGTGATCAGTGCCTGCTGCGGCGCGGGATCAGCGCCTGCTCAGCTTCCTGATAATCGCCAGCTGGGCCACAGGATTCATGCCTGCTAAGCTGCCTGATAATCACCAGCTGGGCCGAAGGATTCATGCCTGCTCAGCTGCCTGATAATCGCCAGCTGGGCCGCAGGATTCATGCCTGCTCAGCTGCCTGATAATCGCCAGCTGGGCCGCAGGATTCATGCCTGCTCAGCTGCCTGATAATCGCCAGCTGGGCCCCAGGATTCATGCCTGCACAGCTACCTGATAATCGACAGCTGGGCCGCAGGATTCATGCCTGTTAAGCTGCTTGATTCTTTCCTGCTGAGGCACATGATCCGTTCAGGAGAGCTACCTGATCAGCACATGAGCAGTCACATGATCAGTGCCTCTCAGTCACCTGATCACTGCATGACAGGCACGTGATCAGTGCCTGCTGAGGTGCGGGATCAGCGCCTGCTCAGCTGCCTGATAATCGCCAGCTGGTCCGCAGGATTCATGCCTGCTAAGCTGCCTGATAATCGCCAGCTGGGCCGCAGGATTCATGCCTGTTCAGCTGCTTGATTCTTGCCTGCTGAGGCACATGATCCGTGCAGGAGAGCTACCTGATCAGCACATGAGCAGTCACATGATCAGTGCCTCTCAGTCACCTGATCACTGCATGAGAGGCACGTGCTCAGTGCCTGCTGAGGTGCGGGATCAGCACCTGCTCAGCTGCCTGATAACCGCCAGCTGGGCCGCAGGATTCATGCCTGCTCAGCTGTCTGATAATCGCCAGCTGGGCTGCAGGATTCATGCCTGTTAAGCTGCTTGATTCTTTCCTGCTGAGGCACATGATCCGTGCAGGAGAGCTACCTGATCAGCACATGAGCAGTCACATGATCAGTGCCTCTCAGTCACCTGATCACTGCATGAGAGGCACGTGATCAGTGCCTGCTGAGGTGCGGGATCAGCACCTGCTCAGCTGCCTGATAACCGCCAGCTGGGCCGCAGGATTCATGCCTGCTCAGCTGTCTGATAATCGCCAGCTGGGCTGCAGGATTCATGCCTGCACAGCTACCTGATAATCGACAGCTGGGCCGCAGGATTCATGCCTGTTAAGCTGCTTGATTCTTTCCTGCTGAGGCACATGATCCGTTCAGGAGAGCTACCTGATCAGCACATGAGCAGTCACATGATCAGTGCCTCTCAGTCACCTGATCACTGCATGACAGGCACGTGATCAGTGCCTGCTGAGGTGCGGGATCAGCGCCTGCTCAGCTGCCTGATAATCGCCAGCTGGTCCGCAGGATTCATGCCTGCTAAGCTGCCTGATAATCGACAGCTGGGCCGCAGGATTCATGCCTGTTCAGCTGCTTGATTCTTGCCTGCTGAGGCACATGATCCGTGCAGGAGAGCTACCTGATCAGCACATGAGCAGTCACATGATCAGTGCCTCTCAGTCACCTGATCACTGCATGACAGGCACGTGATCAGTGCCTGATGAGGTGCGGGATCAGCGCCTGCTCAGCTGCCTGATAATCGCCAGCTGGGCCGCAGGATTCATGCCTGCTCAGCTGCCTGATAATCGCCAGCTGGGCCGCAGGATTCATGCCTGCTCAGCTGCCTGATAATCGCCAGCTGGGCCGCAGGATTCATGCCTGCTAAGCTGCTTGATTCTTGCCTGCTGAGGCACATGATCCGTGCAGGAGAGCTACCTGATCAGCACATGAGCAGTCACATGATCAGCGCCTCTCAGTCACCTGATCACTGCATGACAGGCACATGATCAGTGCCTGCTGAGGTGCGGGATCAGCGCCTGCTCAGCTGCCTGATAATCGCCAGCTGGGCCGCAGGATTCATGCCTGCTCAGCTGCCTGATAACCCTCAGCTGGGCCGCAGGATTCATGCCTGCTCAGCTGCCTGATAACCGTCAGCTGGGCCGCAGGATTCATGCCTGCTCAGCTGCCTGATAATCGACAGCTGGACCGCAGGATTCATGCCTGCTCAGCTGCCTGATAACCGCCAGCTGGGCCGCAGGATTCATGCCTGCTCAGCTGCCTGATAACCGTCAGCTGGGCCGCAGGATTCATGCCTGCTCAGCTGCCTGATAATCGCCAGCTGGGCCGCAGGATTCATGCCTGCTCAGCTGCCTGATAATCGCCAGCTGGGCCGCAGGATTCATGCCTGCTCAGCTGCCTGATAACCGCCAGCTGGGCCGCAGGATTCATGCCTGCTCAGCTGCCTGATAATCGCCAGCTGGGCCGCAGGATTCATGCCTGCTCAGCTGCCTGATAATCGCCAGCTGGGACGCAGGATTCATGCCTGCTCAGCTGCCTGATAATCGCCAGCTGGGCCGCAGGATTCATGCCTGCTCAGCTGCCTGATAATCGCCAGCTGGGCCGCAGGATTCATGCCTGCTCAGCTGCCTGATAATCGCCAGCTGGGCCGCAGGATTCATGCCTGCTCAGCTGCTTGATTCTTGCCTGCTGAGGCACATGATCCGTGCAGGAGAGCTACCTGATCAGCACATGAGCAGTCACATGATCAGCGCCTCTCAGTCACCTGATCACTGCATGACAGGCACGTGATCAGTGCCTGCTGAAGTGCGGGATCAGCGCCTGCTCAGCTGCCTGATAATCGCCAGCTGAGCCGCAGGATTCATGCCTGCTAAGCTGCCTGATAATCGCCAGCTGGGCCGCAGGATTCATGCCTGCTCAGCTGCCTGATAATTGCCAGCTGGGCCACAGGATTCATGCCTGCTCAGCTGCCTGATAATCGCCAGCTGGGCCGCAGGATTCATGCCTGCTCAGCTGCCTGATAATCGCCAGCTGGGCCACAGGATTCATGCCTGCTCAGCTGCCTGATAACCGCCAGCTGGGCCGCAGGATTCATGCCTGCTCAGCTGCCTGGTAATCGCCAGCTGGGCCGCAGGATTCATGCCTGCTCAGCTGCCTGATAATCGCCAGCTGGGCCGCAGGATTCATGCCTGCTCAGCTGCTTGATTCTTGCCTGCTGAGGCACATGATCCGTGCAGGAGAGCTACCTGATCAGCACATGAGCAGTCACATGATCAGTGCCTCTCAGTCACCTGATCACTGCATGACAGGCACGTGATCAGTGCCTGCTGAGGTGCGGGATCAGCGCCTGCTCAGCTGACTGATAATCCGCAGCTGGGCCACAGGATTCATGCCTGCTCAGCTGCTTGATTCTTGCCTGCTGAGGCACATGATCCGTGCAGGAGAGCTACCTGATCAGCACATGAGCAGTCACATGATCAGTGCCTCTCAGTCACCTGATCACTGCATGAGAGGCACGTGATCAGTGCCTGCTGAGGTGCGGGATCAGCACCTGCTCAGCTGCCTGATAACCGCCAGCTGGGCCGCAGGATTCATGCCTGCTCAGCTGTCTGATAATCGCCAGCTGGGCTGCAGGATTCATGCCTGCACAGCTACCTGATAATCGACAGCTGGGCCGCAGGATTCATGCCTGCTCAGCTGTCTGATAATCGCCAGCTGGGCTGCAGGATTCATGCCTGCACAGCTACCTGATAATCGACAGCTGGGCCGCAGGATTCATGCCTGTTAAGCTGCTTGATTCTTTCCTGCTGAGGCACATGATCCGTGCAGGAGAGCTACCTGATCAGCACATGAGCAGTCACATGATCAGTGCCTCTCAGTCACCTGATCACTGCATGACAGGCACGTGATCAGTGCCTGCTGAGGTGCGGGATCAGCGCCTGCTCAGCTGCCTGATAATCGCCAGCTGGTCCGCAGGATTCATGCCTGCTAAGCTGCCTGATAACCGCCAGCTGGGCCGCAGGATTCATGCCTGCTCAGCTGCCTGATAATCGCCAGCTGGGCCGCAGGATTCATGCCTGCTCAGCTGCCTGATAATCGCCAGCTGGGCCGCAGGATTCATGCCTGCTCAGCTGCCTGATAATCGCCAGCTGGGCCGCAGGATTCATGCCTGCTCAGCTGCCTGATAATCGCCAGCTGGGCCGCAGGATTCATGCCTGCTCAGCTGCCTGATAATCGCCAGCTGGGCCGCAGGATTCATGCCTGCTCAGCTGCCTGATAATCGCCAGCTGGGCCGCAGGATTCATGCCTGCTCAGCTGCCTGATAATCGCCAGCTGGGCCGCAGGATTCATGCCTGCTCAGCTGCCTGATAATCGCCAGCTGGGCCGCAGGATTCATGCCTGCTCAGCTGCCTGATAATCGCCAGCTGGGCCTCAGGATTCATGCCTGCTCAGCTGCCTGATAATCGCCAGCTGGGCCCCAGGATTCATGCCTGCTCAGCTGCCTGATAACCGTCAGCTGGGCCGCAGGATTCATGCCTGCTCAGCTGCTTGATAATCGCCAGCTGGGCCGCAGGATTCATGCCTGCTCAGCTGCCTGATAACCGCCAGCTGGGCCGCAGGTTCATGCCTGCTCAGCTGCCTGATAATCGCCAGCTGGGCCGCAGGATTCATGCCTGCTCAGCTGCCTGATAATCGCCAGCTGGGCCGCAGGATTCATGCCTGCTCAGCTGCTTGATTCTTGCCTGCTGAGGCACATGATCCGTGCAGGAGAGCTACCTGATCAGCACATGAGCAGTCACATGATCAGTGCCTCTCAGTAACCTGATCACTGCATGACAGGCACGTGATCAGTGCCTGCTGAGGTGCGGGATCAGCGCCTGCTCAGCTGCCTGATAATCGCCAGCTGGTCCGCAGGATTCATGCCTGCTAAGCTGCCTGATAATCGCCAGCTGGGCCGCAGGATTCATGCCTGTTCAGCTGCTTGATTCTTGCCTGCTGAGGCACATGATCCGTGCAGGAGAGCTACCTGATCAGCACATGAGCAGTCACATGATCAGTGCCTCTCAGTCACCTGATCACTGCATAACAGGCACGTGATCAGTGCCTGATGAGGTGCGGGATCAGCGCCTGCTCAGCTGCCTGATAATCGCCAGCTGGGCCGCAGGATTCATGCCTGCTCAGCTGCCTGATAATCGCCAGCTGGGCCGCAGGATTCATGCCTGCTCAGCTGCCTGATAATCGCCAGCTGGGCCGCAGGATTCATGCCTGCTCAGCTGCTTGATTCTTGCCTGCTGAGGCACATGATCCGTGCAGGAGAGCTACCTGATCAGCACATGAGCAGTCACATGATCAGCGCCTCTCAGTCACCTGATCACTGCATGACAGGCACATGATCAGTGCCTGCTGAGGTGCGGGATCAGCGCCTGCTCAGCTGCCTGATAATCGCCAGCTGGGCCGCAGGATTCATGCCTGCTCAGCTGCCTGATAACCCTCAGCTGGGCCGCAGGATTCATGCCTGCTCAGCTGCCTGATAACCGTCAGCTGGGCCGCAGGATTCATGCCTGCTCAGCTGCCTGATAATCGACAGCTGGACCGCAGGATTCATGCCTGCTCAGCTGCCTGATAACCGCCAGCTGGGCCGCAGGATTCATGCCTGCTCAGCTGCCTGATAACCGTCAGCTGGGCCGCAGGATTCATGCCTGCTCAGCTGCCTGATAATCGCCAGCTGGGCCGCAGGATTCATGCCTGCTCAGCTGCCTGATAATCGCCAGCTGGGCCGCAGGATTCATGCCTGCTCAGCTGCCTGATAACCGCCAGCTGGGCCGCAGGATTCATGCCTGCTCAGCTGCCTGATAACCGCCAGCTGGGCCGCAGGATTCATGCCTGCTCAGCTGCCTGATAACCGCCAGCTGGGCCGCAGGATTCATGCCTGCTCAGCTGCCTGATAACCGCCAGCTGGGCCGCAGGATTCATGCGCCTGCTCAGCTGCCTGATAATCGCCAGCTGGGACGCAGGATTCATGCCTGCTCAGCTGCCTGATAATCGCCAGCTGGGCCGCAGGATTCATGCCTGCTCAGCTGCCTGATAATCGCCAGCTGGGCCGCAGGATTCATGCCTGCTCAGCTGCCTGATAATCGCCAGCTGGGCCGCAGGATTCATGCCTGCTCAGCTGCTTGATTCTTGCCTGCTGAGGCACATGATCCGTGCAGGAGAGCTACCTGATCAGCACATGAGCAGTCACATGATCAGCGCCTCTCAGTCACCTGATCACTGCATGACAGGCACGTGATCAGTGCCTGCTGAGGTGCGGGATCAGCGCCTGCTCAGCTGCCTGATAATCGCCAGCTGAGCCGCAGGATTCATGCCTGCTAAGCTGCCTGATAATCGCCAGCTGGGCCGCAGGATTCATGCCTGCTCAGCTGCCTGATAATCGCCAGCTGGGCCGCAGGATTCATGCCTGCTCAGCTGCCTGATAATCGCCAGCTGGGCCGCAGGATTCATGCCTGCTCAGCTGCATGATAATAGCCAGCTGGGCCACAGGATTCATGCCTGCTCAGCTGCCTGATAATCGCCAGCTGGGCCGCAGGATTCATGCCTGCTCAGCTGCCTGATAATCACCAGCTGGGCCGAAGGATTCATGCCTGCTCAGCTGCCTGATAATCGCCAGCTGGGCCGCAGGATTCATGCCTGCTCAGCTGCTTGATTCTTGCCTGCTGAGGCACATGATCCGTGCAGGAGAGCTACCTGATCAGCACATGAGCAGTCACATGATCAGTGCCTCTCAGTCACCTGATCACTGCATGACAGGCACGTGATCAGTGCCTGCTGAGGTGCTGGATCATCGCCTGCTCAGCTGACTGATAATCCGCAGCTGGGCCGCAGGATTCATGCCTGCTCAGCTGCTTGATTCTTGCCTGCTGAGGCACATGATCCGTGCAGGAGAGCTACCTGATCAGCACATGAGCAGTCACATGATCAGTGCCTCTCAGTCACCTGATCACTGCATGAGAGGCACGTGACCAGTGCCTGCTGAGGTGCGGGATCAGCACCTGCTCAGCTGCCTGATAACCGCCAGCTGGGCCGCAGGATTCATGCCTGCACAGCTACCTGATAATCGACAGCTGGGCCGCAGGATTCATGCCTGTTAAGCTGCTTGATTCTTTCCTGCTGAGGCACATGATCCGTTCAGGAGAGCTACCTGATCAGCACATGAGCAGTCACATGATCAGTGCCTCTCAGTCACCTGATCACTGCATGACAGGCACGTGATCAGTGCCTGCTGAGGTGCGGGATCAGCGCCTGCTCAGCTGCCTGATAATCGCCAGCTGGTCCGCAGGATTCAGGCCTGTTAAGCTGCCTGATAATCGCCAGCTGGGCCGCAGGATTCATGCCTGTTCAGCTGCTTGATTCTTGCCTGCTGAGGCACATGATCCGTGCAGGAGAGCTACCTGATCAGCACATGAGCAGTCACATGATCAGTGCCTCTCAGTCACCTGATCACTGCATGACAGGCACGTGATCAGTGCCTGATGAGGTGCGGGATCAGCGCCTGCTCAGCTGCCTGATAATCGCCAGCTGGGCCGCAGGATTCATGCCTGCTCAGCTGCCTGATAATCGCCAGCTGGGCCGCAGGATTCATGCCTGCTCAGCTGCCTGATAATCGCCAGCTGGGCCGCAGGATTCATGCCTGCTAAGCTGCTTGATTCTTGCCTGCTGAGGCACATGATCCGTGCAGGAGAGCTACCTGATCAGCACATGAGCAGTCACATGATCAGCGCCTCTCAGTCACCTGATCACTGCATGACAGGCACATGATCAGTGCCTGCTGAGGTGCGGGATCAGCGCCTGCTCAGCTGCCTGATAATCGCCAGCTGGGCCGCAGGATTCATGCCTGCTCAGCTGCCTGATAACCCTCAGCTGGGCCGCAGGATTCATGCCTGCTCAGCTGCCTGATAACCGTCAGCTGGGCCGCAGGATTCATGCCTGCTCAGCTGCCTGATAATCGACAGCTGGACCGCAGGATTCATGCCTGCTCAGCTGCCTGATAACCGCCAGCTGGGCCGCAGGATTCATGCCTGCTCAGCTGCCTGATAACCGTCAGCTGGGCCGCAGGATTCATGCCTGCTCAGCTGCCTGATAATCGCCAGCTGGGCCGCAGGATTCATGCCTGCTCAGCTGCCTGATAACCGCCAGCTGGGCCGCAGGATTCATGCCTGCTCAGCTGCCTGATAACCGCCAGCTGGGCCGCAGGATTCATGCCTGCTCAGCTGCCTGATAATCGCCAGCTGGGCCGCAGGATTCATGCCTGCTCAGCTGCCTGATAATCGCCAGCTGGGACGCAGGATTCATGCCTGCTCAGCTGCCTGATAATCGCCAGCTGGGCCGCAGGATTCATGCCTGCTCAGCTGCCTGATAATCGCCAGCTGGGCCGCAGGATTCATGCCTGCTCAGCTGCCTGATAATCGCCAGCTGGGCCGCAGGATTCATGCCTGCTCAGCTGCTTGATTCTTGCCTGCTGAGGCACATGATCCGTGCAGGAGAGCTACCTGATCAGCACATGAGCAGTCACATGATCAGCGCCTCTCAGTCACCTGATCACTGCATGACAGGCACGTGATCAGTGCCTGCTGAGGTGCGGGATCAGCGCCTGCTCAGCTGCCTGATAATCGCCAGCTGGGCTGCAGGATTCATGCCTGCTCAGCTGCCTGATAACCCTCAGCTGGGCCGCAGGATTCATGCCTGCTCAGCTGCCTGATAACCGTCAGCTGGGCCGCAGGATTCATGCCTGCTCAGCTGCCTGATAATCGACAGCTGGACCGCAGGATTCATGCCTGCTCAGCTGCCTGATAACCGCCAGCTGGGCCGCAGGATTCATGCCTGCTCAGCTGCCTGATAACCGTCAGCTGGGCCGCAGGATTCATGCCTGCTCAGCTGCCTGATAATCGCCAGCTGGGCCGCAGGATTCATGCCTGCTCAGCTGCCTGATAATCGCCAGCTGGGCCGCAGGATTCATGCCTGCTCAGCTGCCTGATAACCGCCAGCTGGGCCGCAGGATTCATGCCTGCTCAGCTGCCTGATAACCGCCAGCTGGGCCGCAGGATTCATGCCTGCTCAGCTGCCTGATAACCGCCAGCTGGGCCGCAGGATTCATGCCTGCTCAGCTGCCTGATAACCGCCAGCTGGGCCGCAGGATTCATGCCTTCTCAGCTGCCTGATAATCGCCAGCTGGGACGCAGGATTCATGCCTGCTCAGCTGCCTGATAATCGCCAGCTGGGCCGCAGGATTCATGCCTGCTCAGCTGCCTGATAATCGCCAGCTGGGCCGCAGGATTCATGCCTGCTCAGCTGCCTGATAATCGCCAGCTGGGCCGCAGGATTCATGCCTGCTCAGCTGCTTGATTCTTGCCTGCTGAGGCACATGATCCGTGCAGGAGAGCTACCTGATCAGCACATGAGCAGTCACATGATCAGCGCCTCTCAGTCACCTGATCACTGCATGACAGGCACGTGATCAGTGCCTGCTGAGGTGCGGGATCAGCGCCTGCTCAGCTGCCTGATAATCGCCAGCTGAGCCGCAGGATTCATGCCTGCTAAGCTGCCTGATAATCGCCAGCTGGGCCGCAGGATTCATGCCTGCTCAGCTGCCTGATAATCGCCAGCTGGGCCGCAGGATTCATGCCTGCTCAGCTGCCTGATAATCGCCAGCTGGGCCGCAGGATTCATGCCTGCTCAGCTGCCTGATAATCGCCAGCTGGGCCACAGGATTCATGCCTGCTCAGCTGCCTGATAATCGCCAGCTGGGCCGCAGGATTCATGCCTGCTCAGCTGCCTGATAATCACCAGCTGGGCCGCAGGATTCATGCCTGCTCAGCTGCCTGATAATCGCCAGCTGGGCCGCAGGATTCATGCCTGCTCAGCTGCTTGATTCTTGCCTGCTGAGGCACATGATCCGTGCAGGAGAGCTACCTGATCAGCACATGAGCAGTCACATGATCAGTGCCTCTCAGTCACCTGATCACTGCATGACAGGCACGTGATCAGTGCCTGCTGAGGTGCGGGATCAGCGCCTGCTCAGCTGACTGATAATCCGCAGCTGGGCCGCAGGATTCATGCCTGCTCAGCTGCTTGATTCTTGCCTGCTGAGGCACATGATCCGTGCAGGAGAGCTACCTGATCAGCACATGAGCAGTCACATGATCAGTGCCTCTCAGTCACCTGATCACTGCATGAGAGGCACGTGATCAGTGCCTGCTGAGGTGCGGGATCAGCACCTGCTCAGCTGCCTGATAACCGCCAGCTGGGCCGCAGGATTCATGCCTGCTCAGCTGTCTGATAATCGCCAGCTGGGCTGCAGGATTCATGCCTGCACAGCTACCTGATAATCGACAGCTGGGCCGCAGGATTCATGCCTGTTAAGCTGCTTGATTCTTTCCTGCTGAGGCACATGATCCGTTCAGGAGAGCTACCTGATCAGCACATGAGCAGTCACATGATCAGTGCCTCTCAGTCACCTGATCACTGCATGACAGGCACGTGATCAGTGCCTGCTGAGGTGCGGGATCAGCGCCTGCTCAGCTGCCTGATAATCGCCAGCTGGTCCGCAGGATTCATGCCTGCTAAGCTGCCTGATAATCGCCAGCTGGGCCGCAGGATTCATGCCTGTTCAGCTGCTTGATTCTTGCCTGCTGAGGCACATGATCCGTGCAGGAGAGCTACCTGATCAGCACATGAGCAGTCACATGATCAGTGCCTCTCAGTCACCTGATCACTGCATGACAGGCACGTGATCAGTGCCTGATGAGGTGCGGGATCAGCGCCTGCTCAGCTGCCTGATAATCGCCAGCTGGGCCGCAGGATTCATGCCTGCTCAGCTGCCTGATAATCGCCAGCTGGGCCGCAGGATTCATGCCTGCTCAGCTGCCTGATAATCGCCAGCTGGGCCGCAGGATTCATGCCTGCTAAGCTGCTTGATTCTTGCCTGCTGAGGCACATGATCCGTGCAGGAGAGCTACCTGATCAGCACATGAGCAGTCACATGATCAGCGCCTCTCAGTCACCTGATCACTGCATGACAGGCACATGATCAGTGCCTGCTGAGGTGCGGGATCAGCGCCTGCTCAGCTGCCTGATAATCGCCAGCTGGGCCGCAGGATTCATGCCTGCTCAGCTGCCTGATAACCCTCAGCTGGGCCGCAGGATTCATGCCTGCTCAGCTGCCTGATAACCGTCAGCTGGGCCGCAGGATTCATGCCTGCTCAGCTGCCTGATAATCGACAGCTGGACCGCAGGATTCATGCCTGCTCAGCTGCCTGATAACCGCCAGCTGGGCCGCAGGATTCATGCCTGCTCAGCTGCCTGATAACCGTCAGCTGGGCCGCAGGATTCATGCCTGCTCAGCTGCCTGATAATCGCCAGCTGGGCCGCAGGATTCATGCCTGCTCAGCTGCCTGATAATCGCCAGCTGGGCCGCAGGATTCATGCCTGCTCAGCTGCCTGATAACCGCCAGCTGGGCCGCAGGATTCATGCCTGCTCAGCTGCCTGATAATCGCCAGCTGGGCCGCAGGATTCATGCCTGCTCAGCTGCCTGATAATCGCCAGCTGGGACGCAGGATTCATGCCTGCTCAGCTGCCTGATAATCGCCAGCTGGGCCGCAGGATTCATGCCTGCTCAGCTGCCTGATAATCGCCAGCTGGGCCGCAGGATTCATGCCTGCTCAGCTGCCTGATAATCGCCAGCTGGGCCGCAGGATTCATGCCTGCTCAGCTGCTTGATTCTTGCCTGCTGAGGCACATGATCCGTGCAGGAGAGCTACCTGATCAGCACATGAGCAGTCACATGATCAGCGCCTCTCAGTCACCTGATCACTGCATGACAGGCACGTGATCAGTGCCTGCTGAGGTGCGGGATCAGCGCCTGCTCAGCTGCCTGATAATCGCCAGCTGAGCCGCAGGATTCATGCCTGCTAAGCTGCCTGATAATCGCCAGCTGGGCCGCAGGATTCATGCCTGCTCAGCTGCCTGATAATCGCCAGCTGGGCCGCAGGATTCATGCCTGCTCAGCTGCCTGATAATCGCCAGCTGGGCCGCAGGATTCATGCCTGCTCAGCTGCCTGATAATCGCCAGCTGGGCCACAGGATTCATGCCTGCTCAGCTGCCTGATAACCGCCAGCTGGGCCGCAGGATTCATGCCTGCTCAGCTGCCTGGTAATCACCAGCTGGGCCGCAGGATTCATGCCTGCTCAGCTGCCTGATAATCGCCAGCTGGGCCGCAGGATTCATGCCTGCTCAGCTGCTTGATTCTTGCCTGCTGAGGCACATGATCCGTGCAGGAGAGCTACCTGATCAGCACATGAGCAGTCACATGATCAGTGCCTCTCAGTCACCTGATCACTGCATGACAGGCACGTGATCAGTGCCTGCTGAGGTGCGGGATCAGCGCCTGCTCAGCTGACTGATAATCCGCAGCTGGGCCGCAGGATTCATGCCTGCTCAGCTGCTTGATTCTTGCCTGCTGAGGCACATGATCCGTGCAGGAGAGCTACCTGATCAGCACATGAGCAGTCACATGATCAGTGCCTCTCAGTCACCTGATCACTGCATGAGAGGCACGTGATCAGTGCCTGCTGAGGTGCGGGATCAGCACCTGCTCAGCTGCCTGATAACCGCCAGCTGGGCCGCAGGATTCATGCCTGCTCAGCTGTCTGATAATCGCCAGCTGGGCTGCAGGATTCATGCCTGCACAGCTACCTGATAATCGACAGCTGGGCCGCAGGATTCATGCCTGTTAAGCTGCTTGATTCTTTCCTGCTGAGGCACATGATCCGTGCAGGAGAGCTACCTGATCAGCACATGAGCAGTCACATGATCAGTGCCTCTCAGTCACCTGATCACTGCATGACAGGCACGTGATCAGTGCCTGCTGAGGTGCGGGATCAGCGCCTGCTCAGCTGCCTGATAATCGCCAGCTGGTCCGCAGGATTCATGCCTGCTAAGCTGCCTGATAATCGCCAGCTGGGCCGCAGGATTCATGCCTGCTCAGCTGCCTGATAACCGCCAGCTAGGCCGCAGGATTCATGCCTGCTCAGCTGCCTGATAACCGCCAGCTGGGCCGCAGGATTCATGCCTGCTCAGCTGCCTGATAATCGCCAGCTGGGCCGCAGGATTCATGCCTGCTCAGCTGCCTGATTCTCGCCTGCTGGGGCGCAGGATCCATGCCTGCTCAGCTGCCTGATAACCGCCAGCTGGGCCGCAGGATTCAGTGCCTGCTCAGGTGCCTGATAATCGCCAGCTGGGCCGCAGGATTCATGCCTGCTCAGCTGCCTGATAATCGCCAGCTGGGCCGCAGGATTCATGCCTGCTCAGCTGCCTGATAATCGCCAGCTGGGCCGCAGGATTCATGCCTGCTCAGCTGCCTGATAATCGCCAGCTGGGCCGCAGGATTCATGCCTGCTCAGCTGCCTGATAATCGCCAGCTGGGCCGCAGGATTCATGCCTGCTCAGCTGCCTGATAATCGCCAGCTGGGCCGCAGGATTCATGCCTGCTCAGCTGCCTGATAATCGCCAGCTGGGCCGCAGGATTCAGCGCCTGCTCAGCTGCCTGATAATCGCCAGCTGGGCCGCAGGATTCATGCCTGCTCAGCTGCCTGATAATCGCCAGCTGGGCCGCAGGATTCATGCCTGTTCAGCTGCTTGATTCTTGCCTGCTGAGGCACATGATCCGTGCAGGAGAGCTACCTGATCAGCACATGAGCAGTCACATGATCAGTGCCTCTCAGTCACCTGATCACTGCATGACAGGCACGTGATCAGTGCCTGATGAGGTGCGGGATCAGCGCCTGCTCAGCTGCCTGATAATCGCCAGCTGGGCCGCAGGATTCATGCCTGCTCAGCTGCCTGATAATCGCCAGCTGGGCCGCAGGATTCATGCCTGCTCAGCTGCCTGATAATCGCCAGCTGGGCCGCAGGATTCATGCCTGCTAAGCTGCTTGATTCTTGCCTGCTGAGGCACATGATCCGTGCAGGAGAGCTACCTGATCAGCACATGAGCAGTCACATGATCAGCGCCTCTCAGTCACCTGATCACTGCATGACAGGCACATGATCAGTGCCTGCTGAGGTGCGGGATCAGCGCCTGCTCAGCTGCCTGATAATCGCCAGCTGGGCCGCAGGATTCATGCCTGCTCAGCTGCCTGATAACCCTCAGCTGGGCCGCAGGATTCATGCCTGCTCAGCTGCCTGATAACCGTCAGCTGGGCCGCAGGATTCATGCCTGCTCAGCTGCCTGATAATCGACAGCTGGACCGCAGGATTCATGCCTGCTCAGCTGCCTGATAACCGCCAGCTGGGCCGCAGGATTCATGCCTGCTCAGCTGCCTGATAACCGTCAGCTGGGCCGCAGGATTCATGCCTGCTCAGCTGCCTGATAATCGCCAGCTGGGCCGCAGGATTCATGCCTGCTCAGCTGCCTGATAATCGCCAGCTGGGCCGCAGGATTCATGCCTGCTCAGCTGCCTGATAACCGCCAGCTGGGCCGCAGGATTCATGCCTGCTCAGCTGCCTGATAATCGCCAGCTGGGCCGCAGGATTCATGCCTGCTCAGCTGCCTGATAATCGCCAGCTGGGACGCAGGATTCATGCCTGCTCAGCTGCCTGATAATCGCCAGCTGGGCCGCAGGATTCATGCCTGCTCAGCTGCCTGATAATCGCCAGCTGGGCCGCAGGATTCATGCCTGCTCAGCTGCCTGATAATCGCCAGCTGGGCCGCAGGATTCATGCCTGCTCAGCTGCTTGATTCTTGCCTGCTGAGGCACATGATCCGTGCAGGAGAGCTACCTGATCAGCACATGAGCAGTCACATGATCAGCGCCTCTCAGTCACCTGATCACTGCATGACAGGCACGTGATCAGTGCCTGCTGAGGTGCGGGATCAGCGCCTGCTCAGCTGCCTGATAATCGCCAGCTGAGCCGCAGGATTCATGCCTGCTAAGCTGCCTGATAATCGCCAGCTGGGCCGCAGGATTCATGCCTGCTCAGCTGCCTGATAATCGCCAGCTGGGCCGCAGGATTCATGCCTGCTCAGCTGCCTGATAATCGCCAGCTGGGCCGCAGGATTCATGCCTGCTCAGCTGCCTGATAATCGCCAGCTGGGCCACAGGATTCATGCCTGCTCAGCTGCCTGATAACCGCCAGCTGGGCCGCAGGATTCATGCCTGCTCAGCTGCCTGGTAATCACCAGCTGGGCCGCAGGATTCATGCCTGCTCAGCTGCCTGATAATCGCCAGCTGGGCCGCAGGATTCATGCCTGCTCAGCTGCTTGATTCTTGCCTGCTGAGGCACATGATCCGTGCAGGAGAGCTACCTGATCAGCACATGAGCAGTCACATGATCAGTGCCTCTCAGTCACCTGATCACTGCATGACAGGCACGTGATCAGTGCCTGCTGAGGTGCGGGATCAGCGCCTGCTCAGCTGACTGATAATCCGCAGCTGGGCCGCAGGATTCATGCCTGCTCAGCTGCTTGATTCTTGCCTGCTGAGGCACATGATCCGTGCAGGAGAGCTACCTGAACAGCACATGAGCAGTCACATGATCAGTGCCTCTCAGTCACCTGATCACTGCATGAGAGGCACGTGATCAGTGCCTGCTGAGGTGCGGGATCAGCACCTGCTCAGCTGCCTGATAACCGCCAGCTGGGCCGCAGGATTCATGCCTGCTCAGCTGTCTGATAATCGCCAGCTGGGCTGCAGGATTCATGCCTGCACAGCTACCTGATAATCGACAGCTGGGCCGCAGGATTCATGCCTGTTAAGCTGCTTGATTCTTTCCTGCTGAGGCACATGATCCGTGCAGGAGAGCTACCTGATCAGCACATGAGCAGTCACATGATCAGTGCCTCTCAGTCACCTGATCACTGCATGACAGGCACGTGATCAGTGCCTGCTGAGGTGCGGGATCAGCGCCTGCTCAGCTGCCTGATAATCGCCAGCTGGTCCGCAGGATTCATGCCTGCTAAGCTGCCTGATAATCGCCAGCTGGGCCGCAGGATTCATGCCTGCTCAGCTGCCTGATAACCGCCAGCTAGGCCGCAGGATTCATGCCTGCTCAGCTGCCTGATAACCGTCAGCTGGGCCGCAGGATTCATGCCTGCTCAGCTTCCTGATAACCGCCAGCTGGGCCGCAGGATTCATGCCTGCTCAGCTGCCTGATAATCGCCAGCTGGGACGCAGGATTCATGCCTGCTCAGCTGCCTGATAACCGCCAGCTGGGCCGCAGGATTCATGCCTGCTCAGGTGCCTGATAATCGCCAGCTGGGCCGCAGGATTCATGCCTGCTCAGCTGCCTGATAATCGCCAGCTGGGCCGCAGGATTCATGCCTGCTCAGCTGCCTGATAATCGCCAGCTGGGCCGCAGGATTCATGCCTGCTCAGCTGCCTGATAATCGCCAGCTGGGCCGCAGGATTCATGCCTGCTCAGCTGCCTGATAATCGCCAGCTGGGCCGCAGGATTCATGCCTGCTCAGCTGCCTGATAATCGCCAGCTGGGCCGCAGGATTCATGCCTGCTCAGCTGCCTGATAATCGCCAGCTGGGCCGCAGGATTCATGCCTGCTCAGCTGCCTGATAATCGCCAGCTGGGCCGCAGGATTCATGCCTGCTCAGCTGCCTGATAATCGCCAGCTGGGCCCCAGGATTCATGCCTGCTCAGCTGCCTGATAATCGCCAGCTGGGCCGCAGGATTCATGCCTGCTCAGCTGCCTGATAATCGCCAGCTGGGCCGCAGGATTCATGCCTGCTCAGCTGCCTGATAACCGCCAGCTGGGCCGCAGGATTCATGCCTGCTCAGCTGCCTGATAACCGCCAGCTGGGCCGCAGGATTCATGCCTGCTCAGCTGCCTGATAATCGCCAGCTGGGCCGCAGGATTCATGCCTGCTCAGCTGCCTGATAATCGCCAGCTGGGCCGCAGGATTCATGCCTGCTCAGCTGCCTGATAATCGCCAGCTGGGCCGCAGGATTCATGCCTGCTCAGCTGCCTGATAATCGCCAGCTGGGCCGCAGGATTCATACCTGCTCAGCTGCCTGATAACCGCCAGCTGGGCCGCAGGATTCATGCCTGCTCAGCTGCCTGATAACCGCCAGCTGGGCCGCAGGATTCATGCCTGCTCAGCTGCCTGATAATCGCCAGCTGGGCCGCAGGATTCATGCCTGCTCAGCTGCCTGATAATCTCCAGCTGGGCCGCAGGATTCATGCCTGCTCAGCTGCCTGATAATCGCCAGCTGGGCCGCAGGATTCATGCCTGCTCAGCTGCCTGGTAATCGCCAGCTGGGCCGCAGGATTCATGCCTGCTCAGCTGCCTGATAATCGCCAGCTGGGCCGCAGGATTCATGCCTGCTCAGCTGCCTGATAATCGCCAGCTGGGCCGCAGGATTCATGCCTGCTCAGCTGCCTGATAATCGCCAGCTGGGCCGCAGGATTCATGCCTGCTCAGCTGCCTGATAATCGCCAGCTGGGCCTCAGGATTCATGCCTGCTCAGCTGCCTGATAATCGCCAGCTGGGCCTCAGGATTCATGCCTGCTCAGCTGCTTGATTCTTGCCTGCTGAGGCACATGATCCGTGCAGGAGAGCTACCTGATCAGCACATGAGCAGTCACATGATCAGTGCCTCTCAGTCACCTGATCACTGCATGACAGGCACGTGATCAGTGCCTGCTGAGGTGCGGGATCAGCGCCTGCTCAGCTGCCTGATAATCGCCAGCTGGGCCGTAGGATTCATGCCTGCTAAGCTGCCAGATAATCGACAGCTGGGCCGCAGGATTCATGCCTGCTCAGCTGCCTGTAAACCGCCAGCTAGGCCGCAGGATTCATGCCTGCTCAGCTGCCTGATAACCGTCAGCTGGGCCTCAGGATTCATGCCTGCTCAGCTGCCTGATAATCGCCAGCTGGGCCGCAGGATTCATGCCTGCTCAGCTGCCTGATAATCGCCAGCTGGGACGCAGGATTCATGCCTGCTCAGCTGCTTGATTCTTGCCTGCTGAGGCACATGATCCGTGCAGGAGAGCTACCTGATCAGCACATGAGCAGTCACATGATCAGTGCCTCTCAGTCACCTGATCACTGCATGACAGGCACGTGATCAGTGCCTGCTGAGGTGCGGGATCAGCGCCTGCTCAGCTGCCTGATAACCGCCAGCTGGGCCGCAGGATTCATGCCTGCTCAGCTGCCTGATAATCGCCAGCTGGGCCGCAGGATTCATGCCTGCACAGCTACCTGATAATCGACAGCTGGGCCGCAGGATTCATGCCTGTTAAGCTGCTTGATTCTTTCCTGCTGAGGCACATGATCCGTGCAGGAGAGCTACCTGATCAGCACATGAGCAGTCACATGATCAGTGCCTCTCAGTCACCTGATCACTGCATGACAGGCACGTGATCAGTGGCTGCTGAGGTGCGGGATCAGCGCCTGCTCAGCTGCCTGATAATCGCCAGCTGGGCCGCAGGATTCATGCCTGCTCAGCTGCCTGATAATGGCCAGCTGGGCCGCAGGATTCATGCCTGCTCAGCTGCCTGTAAACCGCCAGCTAGGCCGCAGGATTCATGCCTGCTCAGCTGCCTGATAACCGTCAGCTGGGCCTCAGGATTCATGCCTGCTCAGCTGCCTGATAATCGCCAGCTGGGCCGCAGGATTCATGCCTGCTCAGCTGCCTGATAATCGCCAGCTGGGACGCAGGATTCATGCCTGCTCAGCTGCCTGATAACCGCCAGCTGGGCCGCAGGATTCATGCCTGCTCAGCTGCCTGATAATCGCCAGCTGGGCCGCAGGATTCATGCCTGCTCAGCTGCCTGATAATCGCCAGCTGGGCCGCAGGATTCATGCCTGCTCAGCTGCCTGATAATCGCCAGCTGGGCCGCAGGATTCATGCCTGCTCAGCTGCCTGATAATCGCCAGCTGGGCCGCAGGATTCATGCCTGCTCAGCTGCCTGATAATCGCCAGCTGGGCCGCAGGATTCATGCCTGCTCAGCTGCCTGATAATCGCCAGCTGGGCCGCAGGATTCATGCCTGCTCAGCTGCCTGATAATCGCCAGCTGGGCCGCAGGATTCATGCCTGCTCAGCTGCCTGATAATCGCCAGCTGGGCCGCAGGATTCATGCCTGCTCAGCTGCCTGATAATCGCCAGCTGGGCCGCAGGATTCATGCCTGCTCAGCTGCCTGATAACCGCCAGCTGGACCGCAGGATTCATGCCTGCTCAGCTGCCTGATAATCCCCAGCTGGGCCGCAGGATTCATGCCTGCTCAGCTGCCTGATAATCGCCAGCTGGGCCGCAGGATTCATGCCTGCTCAGCTGCCTGATAATCGCCAGCTGGGCCGCAGGATTCATGCCTGCTCAGCTGCCTGATAATCGCCAGCTGGGCCGCAGGATTCATGCCTGCTCAGCTGCCTGATAATCGCCAGCTGGGCCGCAGGATTCATGCCTGCTCAGCTGCCTGATAATCGCCAGCTGGGCCACAGGATTCATGCCTGCTCAGCTGCTTGATTCTTGCCTGCTGAGGCAAATGATCCGTGCAGGAGAGCTACCTGATCAGCACATGAGCAGTCACATGATCAGCGCCCCTCAGTCACCTGATCACTGCATGACAGGCACGTGATCAGTGCCTGCTGAGGTGCGGGATCAGCGCGTGCTCACCTGCTTGATAATCACCAGCTGGGCCGCAGGATTCATGCCTGCTCAGCTGCCTGATAATCGCCAGCTGGGTCGCAGGATTCATGCCTGCTCAGCTGCCTGATAATCGCCAGCTGGGCAGCAGGATTCATGCCTGCTCAGCTGCCTGATAATCGCCAGCTGGGCCGCAGGATTCATGCCTGCTCAGCTGCCTGATAATCGCCAGCTGGGCCGCAGGATTCATGCCTGCTCAGCTGCTTGATTCTTGCCTGCTGAGGCACATGATCCGTGCAGGAGAGCTACCTGATCAGCACATGAGCAGTCACATGATCAGCGCCTCTCAGTCACCTGATCACTGCATGACAGGCACGTGATCAGTGCCTGCTGAGGTGCGGGATCAGCGCCTGCTCAGCTTCCTGATAATCGCCAGCTGGGCCACAGGATTCATGCCTGCTCAGTGCCTGATAATCACCAGCTGGGCCGAAGGATTCATGCCTGCTCAGCTGCCTGATAATCGCCAGCTGGGCCGCAGGATTCATGTCTGCTCAGCTGCCTGATAATCGCCAGCTGGGCCTGAGGATTCATGCCTGCTCAGCTGCCTGATAATCTCCAGCTGGGCCGCAGGATTCATGCCTGCTCAGCTGCCTGATAATCTCCAGCTGGGCCGCAGGATTCATGCCTGCTCAGCTGCCTGATAATCGCCAGCTGGGCCGCAGGATTCATGCCTGCTCAGCTGCCTGATAATCACCAGCTGGGCCGAAGGATTCATGCCTGCTCAGCTGCCTGATAATCGCCAGCTGGGCCGCAGGATTCATGCCTGCTCAGCTGCCTGATAATCGCCAGCTGGGCCGCAGGATTCATGCCTGCTCAGCTGCCTGATAATCTCCAGCTGGGCCGCAGGATTCATGCCTGCTCAGCTGCCTGATAATCGCCAGCTGGGCCGCAGGATTCATGCCTGCTCAGCTGCCTGATAATCGCCAGCTGGGCCGCAGGACTCATGCCTGCTCAGCTGCCTGGTAACCGCCAGCTGGGCCGCAGGATTCATGCCTGCTCAGCTGCCTGATAACGCCAGCTGGGCCGCAGGATTCATGCCTGCTCAGCTGCCTGATAATCGCCAGCTGGGCCGCAGGATTCATGCCTGCTCAGCTGCCTGATAATCGCCAGCTGGGTCGCAGGATTCATGCCTGCTCAGCTGCCTGATAATCGCCAGCTGGGCCGCAGGATTCATGCCTGCTCAGCTGCTTGATTCTTGCCTGCTGAGGCACATGATCCGTGCAGGAGAGTTACCTGATCACCACATGAGCAGTCACATGATCAGTGCCTCTCAGTCACCTGATCACTGCATGACAGGGACGTGATCAGTGCCTGCTGAGGTGCGGGATCAGCGCCTGCTCAGCTGCCTGATAATCGGCAGCTGGGCCGCAGGATTCATGCCTGCTCAGCTGCTTGATTCTTGCCTGCTGAGGGACATGATCCGTGCAGGAGAGCTGCCTGATCAGCACATGAGCAGGCCACATGATCAGTGCCTCTCAGTCACCTGATCACTGCATGACAGGCACGTGATCAGTGCCTGCTGAGGTGCGGGATCAGCGCCTGCTCAGCTGCCTGATAATCGCCAGCTGGGCCGCAGGATTCATGCCTGCTCAGCTGCCTGATAATCGCCAGCTGGGCCGCAGGATTCATGCCTGCACAGCTGCCTGATAATCGCCAGCTGGGCCGCAGGATTCATGCCTGCTCAGCTCCCTGATAATCGCCAGCTGGGCCGCAGGATTCATGCCTGCTCAGCTGCCTGATAATCGCCAGCTGGGCCGCAGGATTCATGCCTGCTCAGCTGCCTGATAATCGCCAGCTGAGCCGCAGGATTCATGCCTGCTCAGCTGCCTGATAATCGCCAGCTGGGCCGCAGGATTCATGCCTGCTCAGCTGCTTGATTCTTGCCTGCTGAGGCACATGATCCGTGCAGGAGAGCTACCTGATCAGCACATGAGCAGTCACATGATCAGCGCCTCAGTCACCTGATCACTGCATGACAGGCACGTGATCAGTGCCTGCTGAGGTGCGGGATCAGCGCCTGCTCAGCTGCCTGATAATCGCCAGCTGGGCCGCAGGATTCATGCCTGCTCAGCTGCCTGATAATCGCCAGCTGGGCCGCAGGATTCATGCCTGCTCAGCTGCCTGATAATCGCCAGCTGGGCCGCAGGATTCATGCCTGCTCAGCTGCCTGATAATCGCCAGCTGGGCCGCAGGATTCATGCCTGCTCAGCTGCCTGATAATCGCCAGCTGGGCCGCAGGATTCATGCCTGCTCAGCTGCTTGATTCTTGCCTGCTGAGGCACATGATCCGTGCAGGAGAGCTACCTGATCAGCACATGAGCAGTCACATGATCAGCGCCTCTCAGTCACCTGATCACTGCATGACAGGCACGTGATCAGTGCCTGCTGAGGTGCGGGTTCAGCGCCTGCTCACCTGCCTGATAATCGCCAGCTGGGCCTCAGGATTCATGCTTGCTCAGCTGCCTGATAATCGCCAGCTGGGCCGCAGGATTCATGCCTGCTCAGCTGCCTGATAATCGCCAGCTGGGCCGCAGGATTCATGCCTGCTCAGCTGCCTGATAATAGCCAGCTGGGCCGTAGAATTCATGTCTGCTCAGCTGCATAATAATCGCCAGCTGGGCCGCAGGATTCATGCCTGCTCAGCTGCCTGATAATCGCCAGCTGGGCCGCAGAATTCATGCCTGCTCAGCTGCCTGATAATCGCCAGCTGGGCCGCAGGATTCATGCCTGCTCAGCTGCCTGATAATCGCCACCTGGGCCGCAGGATTCATGCCTGCTCAGCTGCCTGATAATCGCCAGCTGGGCCGCAGGATTCATGCCTGCTCAGCTGCTTGATTCTTGCCTGCTGAGGCACATGATCCGTGCAGGAGAGCTTCCTGATCAGCACATGAGCAGTCACATGATCAGCGCCTCAGTCACCTGATCACTGCATGACAGGCACGTGATCAGTGCCTGCTGAGGTGCGGGATCAGCGCCTACTCAGCTGCCTGATAATCGCCAGCTGGGCCGCAGGATTCATGCCTGCTCAGCTGCCTGATAATCGCCAGCTGGGCCGCAGGATTCATGCCTGCTCAGCTGCCTGATAATCGCCAGCTGGGCCGCAGGATTCATGCCTGCTCAGCTGCCTGATAATCGCCAGCTGGGCCGCAGGATTCATGCCTGCTCAGCTGCCTGATAATCGCCAGCTGGGCCGCAGGATTCATGCCTGCTCAGCTGCCTGATAATCGCCAGCTGGGCCGCAGGATTCATGCCTGCTCAGCTGCCTGATAATCGCCAGCTGGGCCGCAGGATTCATGCCTGCTCAGCTGCCTGATAATCGCCAGCTGGGCCGCAGGATTCATGCCTGCTCAGCTGCCTGATAATCGCCAGCTGGGCCGCAGGATTCATGCCTGCTCAGCTGCCTGATAATCGCCAGCTGGGCCGCAGGATTCATGCCTGCTCAGCTGCCTGATAATCGCCAGCTGGGCCGCAGGATTCATGCCTGCTCAGCTGCCTGATAATCGCCAGCTGGGCCGCAGGATTCATGCCTGCTCAGCTGCCTGATAATCGCCAGCTGGGCCGCAGGATTCATGCCTGCTCAGCTGCCTGATAATCGCCAGCTGGGCCGCAGGATTCATGCCTGCTCAGCTGCCTGATAATCGCCAGCTGGGCCGCAGGATTCATGCCTGCTCAGCTGCTTGATTCTTGCCTGCTGAGGCACATGATCCGTGCAGGAGAGCTACCTGATCAGCACATGAGCAGTCACATGATCAGCGCCTCTCAGTCACCTGATCACTGCATGACAGGCATGTGATCAGTGCCTGCTGAGGTGCGGGATCAGCGCCTGCTCAGCTGCCTGATAATCGCCAGCTGGGCCGCAGGATTCATGCCTGCTCAGCTGCCTGATAATCGCCAGCTGGGCCGCAGGATTCATGCCTGCTCAGCTGCCTGATAATCGCCAGCTGGGCCGCAGGATTCATGCCTGCTCAGCTGCCTGATAATCGCCAGCTGGGCCGCAGGATTCATGCCTGCTCAGCTGCCTGATAATCGCCAGCTGGGCCGCAGGATTCATGCCTGCTCAGCTGCCTGATAACCGTCAGCTGGGCCGCAGGATTCATGCCTGCTCAGCTGCCTGATAATCGCCAGCTGGGCCGCAGGATTCATGCCTGCTCAGCTGCCTGATAATCGCCAGCTGGGCCTCAGGATTCATGCCTGCTCAGCTGCCTGATAATCGCCAGCTGGGCCGCAGGATTCATGCCTGCTCAGCTGCCTGATAATCGCCAGCTGGGCCGCAGGATTCATGCCTGCTCAGCTGCCTGATAATAGCCAGCTGGGCCGTAGAATTCATGTCTGCTCAGCTGCCTGATAATCGCCAGCTGGGCCGCAGCATTCATGCCTGCTCAGCTGCCTGATAATCGCCAGCTGGGCCGCAGAATTCATGCCTGCTCAGCTGCCTGATAATCGCCAGCTGGGCCGCAGGATTCATGCCTGCTCAGCTGCCTGATAATCGCCACCTGGGCCGCAGGATTCATGCCTGCTCAGCTGCCTGATAATCGCCAGCTGGGCCGCAGGATTCATGCCTGCTCAGCTGCTTGATTCTTGCCTGCTGAGGCACATGATCCGTGCAGGAGAGCTTCCTGATCAGCACATGAGCAGTCACATGATCAGCGCCTCTCAGTCACCTGATCACTGCATGACAGGCACGTGATCAGTGCCTGCTGAGGTGCGGGATCAGCGCCTACTCAGCTGCCTGATAATCGCCAGCTGGGCCGCAGGATTCATGCCTACTCAGCTGCCTGATAATCGCCAGCTGGGCCGCAGGATTCATGCCTGCTCAGCTGCCTGATAATCGCCAGCTGGGCCGCAGGATTCATGCCTGCTCAGCTGCCTGATAATCGCCAGCTGGGCCGCAGGATTCATGCCTGCTCAGCTGCCTGATAATCGCCAGCTGGGCCGCAGGATTCATGCCTGCTCAGCTGCCTGATAATCGCCAGCTGGGCCGCAGGATTCATGCCTGCTCAGCTGCCTGATAATCGCCAGCTGGGCCGCAGGATTCATGCCTGCTCAGCTGCCTGATAATCGCCAGCTGGGCCGCAGGATTCATGCCTGCTCAGCTGCCTGATAATCGCCAGCTGGGCCGCAGGATTCATGCCTGCTCAGCTGCCTGATATCCCAGCTGGGCCGCAGGATTCATGCCTGCTCAGCTGCCTGATAATCGCCAGCTGGGCCGCAGGATTCATGCCTGCTCAGCTGCCTGATAATCGCCAGCTGGGCCGCAGGATTCATGCCTGCTCAGCTGCCTGATAATCGCCAGCTGGGCCGCAGGATTCATGCCTGCTCAGCTGCCTGATAATCGCCAGCTGGGCCGCAGGATTCATGCCTGCTCAGCTGCCTGATAATCGCCAGCTGGGCCGCAGGATTCATGCCTGCTCAGCTGCTTGATTCTTGCCTGCTGAGGCACATGATCCGTGCAGGAGAGCTACCTGATCAGCACATGAGCAGTCACATGATCAGCGCCTCTCAGTCACCTGATCACTGCATGACAGGCACGTGATCAGTGCCTGCTCAGGTGCGGGATCAGCGCCTGCTCAGCTGCCTGATAATCGCCAGCTGGGCCGCAGGATTCATGCCTGCTCAGCTGCCTGATAATCGCCAGCTGGGCCGCAGGATTCATGCCTGCTCAGCTGCCTGATAATCGCCAGCTGGGCCGCAGGATTCATGCCTGCTCAGCTGCCTGATAATCGCCAGCTGGGCGGCAGGATTCATGCCTGCTCAGCTGCCTGATAATCGCCAGCTGGGCCGCAGGATTCATGCCTGCTCAGCTGCCTGATAACCGTCAGCTGGGCCGCAGGATTCATGGCTGCTCAGTTGCCTGATAATAGCCAGCTGGGCCGTAGGATTCATGGCTGCTCAGCTGCCTGATAATCGCCAGCTGGGCCGCAGGATTCATGCCTGCTCAGCTGCCTGATAATCGCCAGCTGGGCCGCAGGATTCATGCCTGCTCAGCTGCCTGATAATCGCCAGCTGGGCCGCAGGATTCATGCCTGCTCAGCTGCTTGATTCTTGCCTGCTGAGGCACATGATCCGTGCAGGAGAGCTACCTGATCAGCACATGAGCAGTCACATGATCAGCGCCTCTCAGTCACCTGATCACTGCATGACAGGCACGTGATCAGTGCCTGCTGAGGTGCGGGATCAGCGCCTGCTCAGCTGCCTGATAATCGCCAGCTGGGCCTCAGGATTCATGCTTGCTCAGCTGCCTGATAATCGCCAGCTGGGCCGCAGGATTCATGCCTGTTCAGCTGCCTGATAATCGCCAGCTGGGCCGCAGGATTCATGCCTGCTCAGCTGCCTGATAATAGCCAGCTGGGCCGCAGGATTCATGTCTGCTCAGCTGCCAAATAATCGCCAGCTGGGCCGCAGGATTCATGCCTGCTCAGCTGCCTGATAACGCCAGCTGGGCCGCAGGATTCATGCCTGCTCAGCTGCCTGATAATGGCCAGCTGGGCCGCAGGATTCATGCCTGCTCAGCTGCCTGATAATCGCCACCTGGGCCGCAGGATTCATGCCTGCTCAGCTGCCTGATAATCGCCAGCTGGGCCGCAGGATTCATGCCTGCTCAGCTGCTTGATTCTTGCCTGCTGAGGCACATGATCCGTGCAGGAGAGCTTCCTGATCAGGACATGAGCAGTCACATGATCAGCGCCTCAGTCACCTGATCACTGCATGACAGGCACGTGATCAGTGCCTGCTGAGGTGCGGGATCAGCGCCTACTCAGCTGCCTGATAATCGCCAGCTGGGCCGCAGGATTCATGCCTACTCAGCTGCCTGATAATCGCCAGCTGGGCCGCAGGATTCATGCCTGCTCAGCTGCCTGATAATCGCCAGCTGGGCCGCAGGATTCATGCCTGCTCAGCTGCCTGATAATCGCCAGCTGGGCCGCAGGATTCATGCCTGCTCAGCTGCCTGATAATCGCCAGCTGGGCCGCAGGATTCATGCCTGCTCAGCTGCCTGATAATCGCCAGCTGGGCCGCAGGATTCATGCCTGCTCAGCTGCCTGATAATCGCCAGCTGGGCCGCAGGATTCATGCCTGCTCAGCTGCCTGATAATCGCCAGCTGGGCCGCAGGATTCATGCCTGCTCAGCTGCCTGATAATCGCCAGCTGGGCCGCAGGATTCATGCCTGCTCAGCTGCCTGATAATCGCCAGCTGGGCCGCAGGATTCATGCCTGCTCAGCTGCCTGATAATCGCCAGCTGGGCCGCAGGATTCATGCCTGCTCAGCTGCCTGATAATCGCCAGCTGGGCCGCAGGATTCATGCCTGCTCAGCTGCCTGATAATCGCCAGCTGGGCCGCAGGATTCATGCCTGCTCAGCTGCCTGATAATCGCCAGCTGGGCCGCAGGATTCATGCCTGCTCAGCTGCCTGATAATAGCCAGCTGGGCCACAGGATTCATGTCTGCTCAGCTTCCTGATAATCGCCAGCTGGGCCGCAGGATTCATGCCTGCTCAGCTGCCTGATAATCGCCAGCTGGGCCGCAGGATTCATGCCTGCACAGCTGCCTGATAATCGACAGCTGGGCCGCAGGATTCATGCCTGCTCAGCTGCTTGATTCTTGCCTGCTGAGGCACATGATCCGTGCAGGAGAGCTACCTGATCAGCACATGAGCAGTCACATGATCAGTGCCTCTCAGTCACCTGATCACTGCATGACAGGCACGTGATCAGTGCCTGCTGAGGTGCGGGATCAGCGCCTGCTCAGCTGCCTGATAATCGCCAGCTGGGCCGCAGGATTCATGCCTGCTCAGCTGCCTGATAATCGCCAGCTGGGCCGCAGGATTCATGCCTGCTCAGCTGCCTGTAAACCGCCAGCTAGGCCGCAGGATTCATGCCTGCTCATCTGCCTGATAACCGTCAGCTGGGCCTCAGGATTCATGCCTGCTCAGCTGCCTGATAATCGCCAGCTGGGCCGCAGGATTCATGCCTGCTCAGCTGCCTGATAATCGCCAGCTGGGACGCAGGATTCATGCCTGCTCAGCTGCCTGATAACCGCCAGCTGGGCCGCAGGATTCATGCCTGCTCAGCTGCCTGATAATCGCCAGCTGGGCCGCAGGATTCATGCCTGCTCAGCTGCCTGATAATCGCCAGCTGGGCCGCAGGATTCATGCCTGCTCAGCTGCCTGATAATCGCCAGCTGGGCCGCAGGATTCATGCCTGCTCAGCTGCCTGATAATCGCCAGCTGGGCCGCAGGATTCATGCCTGCTCAGCTGCCTGATAATCGCCAGCTGGGCCGCAGGATTCATGCCTGCTCAGCTGCCTGATAATCGCCAGCTGGGCCGCAGGATTCATGCCTGCTCAGCTGCCTGATAATCGCCAGCTGGGCCGCAGGATTCATGCCTGCTCAGCTGCCTGATAATCGCCAGCTGGGCCGCAGGATTCATGCCTGCTCAGCTGCCTGATAATCGCCAGCTGGGCCGCAGGATTCATGCCTGCTCAGCTGCCTGATAACCGCCAGCTGGGCCGCAGGATTCATGCCTGCTCAGCTGCCTGATAATCGCCAGCTGGGCCGCAGGATTCATGCCTGCTCAGCTGCCTGATAATCGCCAGCTGGGCCGCAGGATTCATGCCTGCTCAGCTGCCTGATAATCGCCAGCTGGGCCGCAGGATTCATGCCTGCTCAGCTGCCTGATAATCGCCAGCTGGGCCGCAGGATTCATGCCTGCTCAGCTGCCTGATAATCGCCAGCTGGGCCGCAGGATTCATGCCTGCTCAGCTGCCTGATAATCGCCAGCTGGGCCGCAGGATTCATGCCTGCTCAGCTGCTTGATTCTTGCCTGCTGAGGCAAATGATCCGTGCAGGAGAGCTACCTGATCAGCACATGAGCAGTCACATGATCAGCGCCCCTCAGTCACCTGATCACTGCATGACAGGCACGTGATCAGTGCCTGCTGAGGTGCGGGATCAGCGCCTGCTCAGCTGCCTGATAATCGCCAGCTGGGCCGCAGGATTCATGCCTGCTCAGCTGCCTGATAATCGCCAGCTGGGTCGCAGGATTCATGCCTGCTCAGCTGCCTGATAATCGCCAGCTGGGCCGCAGGATTCATGCCTGCTCAGCTGCCTGATAATCGCCAGCTGGGCCGCAGGATTCATGCCTGCTCAGCTGCCTGATAATCGCCAGCTGGGCCGCAGGATTCATGCCTGCTCAGCTGCTTGATTCTTGCCTGCTGAGGCACATGATCCGTGCAGGAGAGCTACCTGATCAGCACATGAGCAGTCACATGATGAGCGCCTCTCAGTCACCTGATCACTGCATGACAGCACGTGATCAGTGCCTGCTGCGGTGCTGGATCATTGCCTGCTCAGCTTCCTGATAATCGCCAGCTGGGCCACAGGATTCATGCCTGCTCAGTGCCTGATAATCACCAGCTGGGCCGAAGGATTCATGCCTGCTCAGCTGCCTGATAATCGCCAGCTGGGCCGCAGGATTCATGCCTGCTCAGCTGCCTGATAATCGCCAGCTGGGCCGCAGGATTCATGCCTGCTCAGCTGCCTGATAATCTCCAGCTGGGCCGCAGGATTCATGCCTGCTCAGCTGCCTGATAATCTCCAGCTGGGCCGCAGGATTCATGCCTGCTCAGCTGCCTGATAATCGCCAGCTGGGCCGCAGGATTCATGCCTGCTCAGCTGCCTGATAATCACCAGCTGGGCCGAAGGATTCATGCCTGCTCAGCTGCCTGATAATCGCCAGCTGGGCCGCAGGATTCATGCCTGCTCAGCTGCCTGATAATCGCCAGCTGGGCCGCAGGATTCATGCCTGCTCAGCTGCCTGATAACCTCCAGCTGGGCCGCAGGATTCATGCCTGCTCAGCTGCCTGATAATCGCCAGCTGGGCCGCAGGATTCATGCCTGCTCAGCTGCCTGATAATCGCCAGCTGGGCCGCAGGATTCATGCCTGCTCAGCTGCCTGATAATCGCCAGCTGGGCCGCAGGATTCATGCCTGCTCAGCTGCCTGGTAATCGCCAGCTGGGCCGCAGGATTCATGCCTGCTCAGCTGCCTGATAATCGCCAGCTGGGCCGCAGGATTCATGCCTGCTCAGCTGCCTGATAATCGCCAGCTGGGCCGCAGGATTCATGCCTGCTCAGCTGCTTGATTCTTGCCTGCTGAGGCACATGATCCGTGCAGGAGAGTTACCTGATCAGCACATGAGCAGTCACATGATCAGCGCCTCAGTCACCTGATCACTGCATGACAGGGACGTGATCAGTGCCTGCTGAGGTGCGGGATCAGCGCCTGCTCAGCTGACTGATAATCGGCAGCTGGGCCGCAGGATTCATGCCTGCTCAGCTGCCTGATAATCGCCAGCTGGGCAGCAGGATTCATGCCTGCACAGCTGCCTGATAATCGCCAGCTGGGCCGCAGGATTCATGCCTGCTCAGCTGCCTGATTCTTGCCTGCTGAGGCAAATGATCCGTGCAGGAGAGCTACCTGATCAGCACATGAGCAGTCACATGATCAGCGCCTCAGTCACCTGATCACTGCATGACAGGCACGTGATCAGTGCCTGCTGAGGTGCGGGATCAGCGCCTGCTCAGCTGCCTGATAATCGCCAGCTGGGCCGCAGGATTCATGCCTGCTCAGCTGCCTGATAATCGCCAGCTGGGCCGCAGGATTCATGCCTGCTCAGCTGCCTGATAATCGCCAGCTGGGCCGCAGGATTCATGCCTGCTCAGCTGCCTGATAATCGCCAGCTGGGCCGCAGGATTCATGCCTGCTCAGCTGCCTGATAATCGCCAGCTGGGCCGCAGGATTCATGCCTGCTCAGCTGCTTGATTCTTGCCTGCTGAGGCACATGATCCGTGCAGGAGAGCTACCTGATCAGCACATGAGCAGTCACATGATCAGCGCCTCTCAGTCACCTGATCACTGCATGACAGGCACGTGATCAGTGCCTGCTGCGGTGCGGGATCAGCGCCTGCTCAGCTTCCTGATAATCGCCAGCTGGGCCACAGGATTCATGCCTGCTCAGTGCCTGATAATCACCAGCTGGGCCGCAGGATTCATGCCTGCTCAGCTGCCTGATAATCGCCAGCTGGGCCGCAGGATTCATGCCTGCTCAGCTGCCTGATAATCGCCAGCTGGGCCGCAGGATTCATGCCTGCTCAGCTGCCTGATAATCTCCAGCTGGGCCGCAGGATTCATGCCTGCTCAGCTGCCTGATAATCTCCAGCTGGGCCGCAGGATTCATGCCTGCTCAGCTGCCTGATAATCGCCAGCTGGGCCGCAGGATTCATGCCTGCTCAGCTGCCTGATAATCACCAGCTGGGCCGAAGGATTCATGCCTGCTCAGCTGCCTGATAATCGCCAGCTGGGCCGCAGGATTCATGCCTGCTCAGCTGCCTGATAATCGCCAGCTGGGCCGCAGGATTCATGCCTGCTCAGCTGCCTGATAATCTCCAGCTGGGCCGCAGGATTCATGCCTGCTCAGCTGCCTGATAATCGCCAGCTGGGCCGCAGGATTCATGCCTGCTCAGCTGCCTGATAATCGCCAGCTGGGCCGCAGGATTCATGCCTGCTCAGCTGCCTGGTAATCGCCAGCTGGGCCGCAGGATTCATGCCTGCTCAGCTGCCTGGTAATCGCCAGCTGGGCCGCAGGATTCATGCCTGCTCAGCTGCCTGATAATCGCCAGCTGGGCCGCAGGATTCATGCCTGCTCAGCTGCCTGATAATCGCCAGCTGGGCCGCAGGATTCATGCCTGCTCAGCTGCCTGATAATCGCCAGCTGGGCCGCAGGATTCATGCCTGCTCAGCTGCTTGATTCTTGCCTGCTGAGGCACATGATCCGTGCAGGAGAGTTACCTGATCAGCACATGAGCAGTCACATGATCAGTGCCTCTCAGTCACCTGATCACTGCATGACAGGGACGTGATCAGTGCCTGCTGAGGTGCGGGATCAGCGCCTGCTCAGCTGCCTGATAATCGCCAGCTGGGCCGCAGGATTCATGCCTGCTCAGCTGCCTGATTCTTGCCAGCTGGGCCACAGGATCCATGCTGCTCAGCTGCCTGATCAGCACATGAGCAGTCACAGGATCAGTGCCTCTCAGCTGCCTGATCACTGCATGACAGGCACCTGATCAGTGCCTGCTGAGGTGCGGGATCATGCCTGCTCAGCTGCCTGATAATCGCCAGCTGGGCCGCAGGATTCATGCCTGCTCAGCTGCCTGATAATCGCCAGCTGGGCCGCAGGATTCATGCCTGCACAGCTGCCTGATAATCGACAGCTGGGCCGCAGGATTCATGCCTGCTCAGCTGCCTGATTCTAGCCTGCTGAGGCACATGATCCGTGCTGGAGAGCTGCCTGATCAGCACATGAGCAGTCACATGATCAGCTCAGTCACCTGATCACTGCATGACAGGCACGTGATCAGTGCCTGCTGAGGTGCGGGATTCATGCCTGCTCAGCTGCCTGATAATCGCCAGCTGGGCCGCAGGATTCATGCCTGCTCAGCTGCCTGATAATCGCCAGCTGGGCCGCAGGATTCATGCCTGCACAGCTGCCTGATAATCGCCAGCTGGGCCGCAGGATTCATGCCTGCTCAGCTGCCTGATAATCGCCAGCTGGGCCGCAGGATTCATGCCTGCTCAGCTGCCTGATAATCGCCAGCTGGGCCGCAGGATTCATGCCTGCTCAGCTGCCTGATAATCGCCAGCTGGGCCGCAGGATTCATGCCTGCTCAGCTGCCTGATAATCGCCAGCTGGGCCGCAGGATTCATGCCTGCTCAGCTGCTTGATTCTTGCCTGCTGAGGCAAATGATCCGTGCAGGAGAGCTACCTGATCAGCACATGAGCTGTCACATGATCAGCGCCCCTCAGTCACCTGATCACTGCATGACAGGCACGTGATCAGTGCCTACTGAGGTGCAGGATCAGCGCCTGCTCAGCTGCCTGATAATCACCAGCTGGGCCGCAGGATTCATGCCTGCTCAGCTGCCTGATAATCGCCAGCTGGGCCGCAGGATTCATGCCTGCTCAGCTGCCTGATAATCGCCAGCTGGGCCGCAGGATTCATGCCTGCTCAGCTGCCTGATAATCGCCAGCTGGGCCGCAGGATTCATGCCTGCTCAGCTGCCTGATAATCGCCAGCTGGGCCGCAGGATTCATGCCTGCTCAGCTGCTTGATTCTTGCCTGCTGAGGCACATGATCCGTGCAGGAGAGCTACCTGATCAGCACATGAGCAGTCACATGATCAGCGCCTCTCAGTCACCTGATCACTGCATGACAGGCACGTGATCAGTGCCTGCTGAGGTGCGGGTTCAGCGCCTGCTCACCTGCTTGATAATCGCCAGCTGGGCCTCAGGATTCATGCTTGCTCAGCTGCCTGATAATCGCCAGCTGGGCCGCAGGATTCATGCCTGCTCAGCTGCCTGATAATCGCCAGCTGGGCCGCAGGATTCATGCCTGCTCAGCTGCCTGATAATAGCCAGCTGGGCCGTAGAATTCATGTCTGCTGAGCTGCCTAATAATCGCCAGCTGGGCCGAAGGATTCATGCCTGCTCAGCTGCCTGATAATCGCCAGCTGGGCCGCAGAATTCATGCCTGCTCAGCTGCCTGATACCGCCAGCTGGGCCGCAGGATTCATGCCTGCTCAGCTGCCTGATAATCGCCACCTGGGCCGCAGGATTCATGCCTGCTCAGCTGCCTGATAATCGCCAGCTGGGCCGCAGGATTCATGCCTGCTCAGCTGCTTGATTCTTGCCTGCTGAGGCACATGATCCGTGCAGGAGAGCTTCCTGATCAGGACATGAGCAGTCACATGATCAGCGCCTCTCAGTCACCTGATCACTGCATGACAGGCACATGATCAGAGCCTGCTGAGGTGCGGGATCAGCGCCTACTCACCTGCTTGATAATCGCTAGCTGGGCCGCAGGATTCATGCCTACTCAGCTGCCTGATAATCGCCAGCTGGGCCGCAGGATTCATGCCTGCTCAGCTGCCTGATAATCGCCAGCTGGGCCGCAGGATTCATGCCTGCTCAGCTGCCTGATAATCGCCAGCTGGGCCGCAGGATTCATGCCTGCTCAGCTGCCTGATAATCGCCAGCTGGGCCGCAGGATTCATGCCTGCTCAGCTGCCTGATAATCGCCAGCTGGGCCGCAGGATTCATGCCTGCTCAGCTGCCTGATAATCGCCAGCTGGGCCGCAGGATTCATGCCTGCTCAGCTGCCTGATAATCGCCAGCTGGGCCGCAGGATTCATGCCTGCTCAGCTGCCTGATAATCGCCAGCTGGGCCGCAGGATTCATGCCTGCTCAGCTGCCTGATAATCGCCAGCTGGGCCGCAGGATTCATGCCTGCTCAGCTGCCTGATAATCGCCAGCTGGGCCGCAGGATTCATGCCTGCTCAGCTGCCTGATAATCGCCAGCTGGGACGCAGGATTCATGCCTGCTCAGCTGCCTGATAATCGCCAGCTGGGCCGCAGGATTCATGCCTGCTCAGCTGCCTGATAATCGCCAGCTGGGCCGCAGGATTCATGCCTGCTCAGCTGCCTGATAATCGCCAGCTGGGCCGCAGGATTCATGCCTGCTCAGCTGCTTGATTCTTGCCTGCTGAGGCACATGATCCGTGCAGGAGAGCTACCTGATCAGCACATGAGCAGTCACATGATCAGCGCCTCTCAGTCACCTGATCACTGCATGACAGGCACGTGATCAGAGCCTGCTGAGGTGCGGGATCAGCGCCTGCTCAGCTGCCTGATAATCGCCAGCTGGGCCGCAGGATTCATGCCTGCTCAGCTGCCTGATAATCGCCAGCTGGGCCGCAGGATTCATGCCTGCTCAGCTGCCTGATAATCGCCAGCTGGGCCGCAGGATTCATGCCTGCTCAGCTGCCTGATAATCGCCAGCTGGGCCGCAGGATTCATGCCTGCTCAGCTGCCTGATAATCGCCAGCTGGGCCGCAGGATTCATGCCTGCTCAGCTGCTTGATTCTTGCCTGCTGAGGCACATGATCCGTGCAGGAGAGTTACCTGATCACCACATGAGCAGTCACATGATCAGTGCCTCTCAGTCACCTGATCACTGCATGACAGGGACGTGATCAGTGCCTGCTGAGGTGCGGGATCAGCGCCTGCTCAGCTGACTGATAATCGCCAGCTGGGCCGCAGGATTCATGCCTGCTCAGCTGCCTGATAATCGCCAGCTGGGCCGCAGGATTCATGCCTGCTCAGCTGCCTGATAATCGCCAGCTGGGCCACAGGATTCATGCCTGCTCAGCTGCTGATTCTTGCCTGCTGAGGCAAATGATCCGTGCAGGAGAGCTACCTGATCAGCACATGAGCAGTCACATGATCAGCGCCCCTCAGTCACCTGATCACTGCATGACAGGCACGTGATCAGTGCCTGCTGAGGTGCGGGATCATGCCTGCTCAGCTGCCTGATAATCGCCAGCTGGGCCGCAGGATTCATGCCTGCTCAGCTGCCTGATAATCGCCAGCTGGGTCGCAGGATTCATGCCTGCTCAGCTGCCTGATAATCGCCAGCTGGGCCGCAGGATTCATGCCTGCTCAGCTGCCTGGTAATCGCCAGCTGGGCCGCAGGATTCATGCCTGCTCAGCTGCCTGATAATCGCCAGCTGGGCCGCAGGATTCATGCCTGCTCAGCTGCTTGATTCTTGCCTGCTGAGGCACATGATCCGTGCAGGAGAGTTACCTGATCAGCACATGAGCAGTCACATGAACAGTGCCTCTCAGTCACCTGATCACTGCATGACAGGGACGTGATCAGTGCCTGCTGAGGTGCGGGATCAGCGCCTGCTCAGCTTCCTGATAATCGCCAGCTGGGCCACAGGATTCATGCCTGCTCAGTGCCTGATAATCACCAGCTGGGCCGCAGGATTCATGCCTGCTCAGCTGCCTGATAATCGCCAGCTGGGCCGCAGGATTCATGCCTGCTCAGCTGCCTGATAATCGCCAGCTGGGCCGCAGGATTCATGCCTGCTCAGCTGCCTGATAATCTCCAGCTGGGCCGCAGGATTCATGCCTGCTCAGCTGCCTGATAATCGCCAGCTGGGCCGCAGGATTCATGCCTGCTCAGCTGCCTGATAATCGCCAGCTGGGCCGCAGGATTCATGCCTGCTCAGCTGCCTGATAATCACCAGCTGGGCCGAAGGATTCATGCCTGCTCAGCTGCCTGATAATCGCCAGCTGGGCCGCAGGATTCATGCCTGCTCAGCTGCCTGATAATCGCCAGCTGGGCCGCAGGATTCATGCCTGCTCAGCTGCCTGATAATCTCCAGCTGGGCCGCAGGATTCATGCCTGCTCAGCTGCCTGATAATCGCCAGCTGGGCCGCAGGATTCATGCCTGCTCAGCTGCCTGATAATCGCCAGCTGGGCCGCAGGATTCATGCCTGCTCAGCTGCCTGGTAATCGCCAGCTGGGCCGCAGGATTCATGCCTGCTCAGCTGCCTGGTAATCGCCAGCTGGGCCGCAGGATTCATGCCTGCTCAGCTGCCTGATAATCGCCAGCTGGGCCGCAGGATTCATGCCTGCTCAGCTGCCTGATAATCGCCAGCTGGGCCGCAGGATTCATGCCTGCTCAGCTGCCTGATAATCGCCAGCTGGGCCGCAGGATTCATGCCTGCTCAGCTGCTTGATTCTTGCCTGCTGAGGCACATGATCCGTGCAGGAGAGTTACCTGATCACCACATGAGCAGTCACATGATCAGTGCCTCTCAGTTACCTGATCACTGCATGACAGGCACGTGATCAGTGCCTGCTGAGGTGCGGGATCAGCGCCTGCTCAGCTGCCTGATAATCGCCAGCTGGGCCGCAGGATTCATGCCTGCTCAGCTGCCTGATACCGCCAGCTGGGCCGCAGGATTCATGCTGCTCAGCTGCCTGATCAGCATTACATGATCATGCCCTCAGCTGCCTGATCACTGCTGACAGGCACCTGATCAGTGCCTGCTGGGCTGCAGGATCATGCCTGCTCAGCTGCCTGATAACCGCCAGCTGGGCCGCAGGATTCATACCTGCTCAGCTGCCTGATAATCGCCAGCTGGGCCGCAGGATTCATGCCTGCTCAGCTGCCTGATAATCGCCAGCTGGGCCGCAGGATTCATGCCTGCTCAGCTGCTTGATTCTTGCCTGCTGAGGCACATGATCCGTGCAGGAGAGCTACCTGATCAGCACATGAGCAGTCACATGATCAGTGCCTCTCAGTCACCTGATCACTGCATGACAGGCACGTGATCAGTGCCTGCTGAGGTGCGGGATCATGCCTGCTCAGCTGCCTGATAATCGCCAGCTGGGCCGCAGGATTCATGCCTGCTCAGCTGCCTGATAATCGCCAGCTGGGCCGCAGGATTCATGCCTGCACAGCTGCCTGATAATCGCCAGCTGGGCCGCAGGATTCATGCCTGCTCAGCTGCCTGATAATCGCCAGCTGGGCCGCAGGATTCATGCGTGCTCAGCTGCCTGATAATCTCCAGCTGGGCCGCAGGATTCATGCCTGCTCAGCTGCCTGATAATCGCCAGCTGGGCCGCAGGATTCATGCCTGCTCAGCTGCCTGATAATCGCCAGCTGGGCCGCAGGATTCATGCCTGCTCAGCTGCCTGATAACGCCAGCTGGGCCGCAGGATTCATGCCTGCTCAGCTGCTTGATTCTTGCCTGCTGAGGCACATGATCCGTGCAGGAGAGCTACCTGATCAGCACATGAGCAGTCACATGATCAGCGCCTCTCAGTCACCTGATCACTGCATGACAGGCACGTGATCAGTGCCTGCTGAGGTGCGGGATCAGCGCCTGCTCAGCTGCCTGATAATCGCCAGCTGGGCCGCAGGATTCATGCCTGCTCAGCTGCCTGATAATCGCCAGCTGGGCCGCAGGATTCATGCCTGCTCAGCTGCCTGATAATCGCCAGCTGGGCCGCAGGATTCATGCCTGCTCAGCTGCCTGATAATCGCCAGCTGGGCCGCAGGATTCATGCCTGCTCAGCTGCCTGATAATCGCCAGCTGGGCCGCAGGATTCATGCCTGCTCAGCTGCTTGATTCTTGCCTGCTGAGGCACATGATCCGTGCAGGAGAGCTACCTGATCAGCACATGAGCAGTCACATGATCAGCGCCTCTCAGTCACCTGATCACTGCATGACAGGCACGTGATCAGTGCCTGCTGAGGTGCGGGATCAGCGCCTGCTCAGCTGCCTGATAATCGCCAGCTGGGCCGCAGGATTCATGCCTGCTCAGCTGCCTGATAATCGCCAGCTGGGCCGCAGGATTCATGCCTGCTCAGCTGCCTGATAATCCAGCTGGGCCGCAGGATTCATGCCTGCTCAGCTGCCTGATAATCGCCAGCTGGGCCGCAGGATTCATGCCTGCTCAGCTGCCTGATAATCGCCAGCTGGGCCGCAGGATTCATGCCTGCTCAGCTGCCTGATAATCGCCAGCTGGGCCGCAGGATTCATGCCTGCTCAGCTGCCTGATAATCGCCAGCTGGGCCGCAGGATTCATGCCTGCTCAGCTGCCTGATAATCGCCAGCTGGGCCGCAGGATTCATGCCTGCTCAGCTGCCTGATAATCGCCAGCTGGGCCGCAGGATTCATGCCTGCTCAGCTGCTTGATTCTTGCCTGCTGAGGCACATGATCCGTGCCTGAGAGCTACCTGATCAGCACATGAGCAGTCACATGATCAGCGCCTCTCAGTCACCTGATCACTGCATGACAGGCACGTGATCAGTGCCTGCTGAGGTGCGGGATCAGCGCCTGCTCAGCTTCCTGATAATCGCCAGCTGGGCCGCAGGATTCATGCCTGCTCAGCTGCCTGATAATCGCCAGCTGGGCCGCAGGATTCATGCCTGCTCAGCTGCCTGATAATCGCCAGCTGGGCCGCAGGATTCATGCCTGCTCAGCTGCCTGATAATCGCCAGCTGGGCCAGGATTCATGCCTGCTCAGCTGCCTGATAATCGCCAGCTGGGCCGCAGGATTCATGCCTGCTCAGCTGCCTGATAATCGCCAGCTGGGCCGCAGGATTCATGCCTGCTCAGCTGCCTGATAATCGCCAGCTGGGCCGCAGGATTCATGCCTGCTCAGCTGCCTGATAATCGCCAGCTGGGCCGCAGGATTCATGCCTGCTCAGCTGCCTGATAATCGCCAGCTGGGCCGCAGGATTCATGCCTGCTCAGCTGCCTGATAATCGCCAGCTGGGCCGCAGGATTCATGCCTGCTCAGCTGCCTGATAATCGCCAGCTGGGCCGCAGGATTCATGCCTGCTCAGCTGCCTGATAATCGCCAGCTGGGCCGCAGGATTCATGCCTGCTCAGCTGCCTGATAATCGCCAGCTGGGCCGCAGGATTCATGCCTGCTCAGCTGCCTGATAATCGCCAGCTGGGCCGCAGGATTCATGCCTGCTCAGCTGCCTGATAATCGCCAGCTGGGCCGCAGGATTCATGCCTGCTCAGCTGCTTGATTCTTGCCTGCTGAGGCACATGATCCGTGCAGGAGAGCTACCTGATCAGCACATGAGCAGTCACATGATCAGCGCCTCTCAGTCACCTGATCACTGCATGACAGGCACGTGATCAGTGCCTGCTGAGGTGCGGGATCAGCGCCTGCTCAGCTGCCTGATAATCGCCAGCTGGGCCGCAGGATTCATGCCTGCTCAGCTGCCTGATAATCGCCAGCTGGGCCGCAGGATTCATGCCTGCTCAGCTGCCTGATAACCGCCAGCTGGGCCGCAGGATTCATGCCTGCTCAGCTGCCTGATAATCGCCAGCTGGGCCGCAGGATTCATGCCTGCTCAGCTGCCTGATAATCGCCAGCTGGGCCGCAGGATTCATGCCTGCTCAGCTGCCTGATAATCGCCAGCTGGGCCGCAGGATTCATGCCTGCTCAGCTGCCTGATAATCGCCAGCTGGGCCGCAGGATTCATGCCTGCTCAGCTGCCTGATAATCGCCAGCTGGGCCGCAGGATTCATGCCTGCTCAGCTGCCTGATAATCGCCAGCTGGGCCGCAGGATTCATGCCTGCTCAGCTGCCTGATAATCGCCAGCTGGGCCGCAGGATTCATGCCTGCTCAGCTGCTTGATTCTTGCCTGCTGAGGCACATGATCCGTGCAGGAGAGCTACCTGATCAGCACATGAGCAGTCACATGATCAGCGCCTCTCAGTCACCTGATCACTGCATGACAGGCACGTGATCAGTGCCTGCTGAGGTGCGGGATCAGCGCCTGCTCAGCTGCCTGATAATCGCCAGCTGGGCCGCAGGATTCATGCCTGCTCAGCTGCCTGATAATCGCCAGCTGGGCCGCAGGATTCATGCCTGCTCAGCTGCCTGATAATCGCCAGCTGGGCCGCAGGATTCATGCCTGCTCAGCTGCCTGATAATCGCCAGCTGGGCCGCAGGATTCATGCCTGCTCAGCTGCCTGATAATCGCCAGCTGGGCCGCAGGATTCATGCCTGCTCAGCTGCCTGATAATCGCCAGCTGGGCCGCAGGATTCATGCCTGCTCAGCTGCCTGATAATCGCCAGCTGGGCCGCAGGATTCATGCCTGCTCAGCTGCCTGATAACCGCCAGCTGGGCCGCAGGATTCATGCCTGCTCAGCTGCCTGATAATCGCCAGCTGGGCCGCAGGATTCATGCCTGCTCAGCTGCCTGATAATCGCCAGCTGGGCCGCAGGATTCATGCCTGCTCAGCTGCCTGATAATCGCCAGCTGGGCCGCAGGATTCATGCCTGCTCAGCTGCCTGATAATCGCCAGCTGGGCCGCAGGATTCATGCCTGCTCAGCTGCCTGATAATCGCCAGCTGGGCCGCAGGATTCATGCCTGCTCAGCTGCCTGATAATCGCCAGCTGGGCCGCAGGATTCATGCCTGCTCAGCTGCCTGATAATCGCCAGCTGGGCCGCAGGATTCATGCCTGCTCAGCTGCCTGATAATCGCCAGCTGGGCCGCAGGATTCATGCCTGCTCAGCTGCTTGATTCTTGCCTGCTGAGGCACATGATCCGTGCAGGAGAGCTACCTGATCAGCACATGAGCAGTCACATGATCAGCGCCTCTCAGTCACCTGATCACTGCATGACAGGCACGTGATCAGTGCCTGCTGAGGTGCGGGATCAGCGCCTGCTCAGCTGCCTGATAATCGCCAGCTGGGCCGCAGGATTCATGCCTGCTCAGCTGCCTGATAATCGCCAGCTGGGCCGCAGGATTCATGCCTGCTCAGCTGCCTGATAATCGCCAGCTGGGCCGCAGGATTCATGCCTGCTCAGCTGCCTGATAATCGCCAGCTGGGCCGCAGGATTCATGCCTGCTCAGCTGCCTGATAATCGCCAGCTGGGCCGCAGGATTCATGCCTGCTCAGCTGCCTGATAATCGCCAGCTGGGCCGCAGGATGCCTGCTCAGCTGCCTGATAATCGCCAGCTGGGCCGCAGGATCATGCCTGCTCAGCTGCCTGATAATCGCCAGCTGGGCCGCAGGATTCATGCCTGCTCAGCTGCCTGATAATCGCCAGCTGGGCCGCAGGATTCATGCCTGCTCAGCTGCCTGATAATCGCCAGCTGGGCCGCAGGATTCATGCCTGCTCAGCTGCCTGATAATCGCCAGCTGGGCCGCAGGATTCATGCCTGCTCAGCTGCCTGATTCTTGCCTGCTGAGGCACATGATCCGTGCAGGAGAGCTACCTGATCAGCACATGAGCAGTCACATGATCAGCGCCTTCAGTCACCTGATCACTGCATGACAGGCACGTGATCAGTGCCTGCTGGGTGCAGGATTCATGCCTGCTCAGCTGCCTGATAATCGCCAGCTGGGCCGCAGGATTCATGCCTGCTCAGCTGCCTGATAATCGCCAGCTGGGCCGCAGGATTCATGCCTGCTCAGCTGCCTGATAACCGCCAGCTGGGCCGCAGGATTCATGCCTGCTCAGCTGCCTGATAATCGCCAGCTGGGCCGCAGGATTCATGCCTGCTCAGCTGCCTGATAATCGCCAGCTGGGCCGCAGGATTCATGCCTGCTCAGCTGCCTGATAATCGCCAGCTGGGCCGCAGGATTCATGCCTGCTCAGCTGCCTGATAATCGCCAGCTGGGCCGCAGGATTCATGCCTGCTCAGCTGCTTGATTCTTGCCTGCTGAGGCACATGATCCGTGCAGGAGAGCTACCTGATCAGCACATGAGCAGTCACATGATCAGCGCCTCTCAGTCACCTGATCACTGCATGACAGGCACGTGATCAGTGCCTGCTGAGGTGCGGGATCAGCGCCTGCTCAGCTGCCTGATAATCGCCAGCTGGGCCGCAGGATTCATGCCTGCTCAGCTGCCTGATAATCGCCAGCTGGGCCGCAGGATTCATGCCTGCTCAGCTGCCTGATAATCGCCAGCTGGGCCGCAGGATTCATGCCTGCTCAGCTGCCTGATAATCGCCAGCTGGGCCGCAGGATTCATGCCTGCTCAGCTGCCTGATAATCGCCAGCTGGGCCGCAGGATTCATGCCTGCTCAGCTGCCTGATAATCGCCAGCTGGGCCGCAGGATTCATGCCTGCTCAGCTGCCTGATAATCGCCAGCTGGGCCGCAGGATTCATGCCTGCTCAGCTGCCTGATAACGCCAGCTGGGCCGCAGGATTCATGCCTGCTCAGCTGCCTGATAATCGCCAGCTGGGCCGCAGGATTCATGCCTGCTCAGCTGCCTGATAATCGCCAGCTGGGCCGCAGGATTCATGCCTGCTCAGCTGCCTGATAATCGCCAGCTGGGCCGCAGGATTCATGCCTGCTCAGCTGCCTGATAATCGCCAGCTGGGCCGCAGGATTCATGCCTGCTCAGCTGCCTGATAATCGCCAGCTGGGCCGCAGGATTCATGCCTGCTCAGCTGCCTGATAATCGCCAGCTGGGCCGCAGGATTCATGCCTGCTCAGCTGCCTGATAATCGCCAGCTGGGCCGCAGGATTCATGCCTGCTCAGCTGCTTGATTCTTGCCTGCTGAGGCACATGATCCGTGCAGGAGAGCTACCTGATCAGCACATGAGCAGTCACATGATCAGCGCCTCTCAGTCACCTGATCACTGCATGACAGGCACGTGATCAGTGCCTGCTGAGGTGCGGGATCAGCGCCTGCTCAGCTGCCTGATAATCGCCAGCTGGGCCGCAGGATTCATGCCTGCTCAGCTGCCTGATAATCGCCAGCTGGGCCGCAGGATTCATGCCTGCTCAGCTGCCTGATAACCGCCAGCTGGGCCGCAGGATTCATGCCTGCTCAGCTGCCTGATAATCGCCAGCTGGGCCGCAGGATTCATGCCTGCTCAGCTGCCTGATAATCGCCAGCTGGGCCGCAGGATTCATGCCTGCTCAGCTGCCTGATAATCGCCAGCTGGGCCGCAGGATTCATGCCTGCTCAGCTGCCTGATAATCGCCAGCTGGGCCGCAGGATTCATGCCTGCTCAGCTGCCTGATAATCGCCAGCTGGGCCGCAGGATTCATGCCTGCTCAGCTGCCTGATAATCGCCAGCTGGGCCGCAGGATTCATGCCTGCTCAGCTGCCTGATAATCGCCAGCTGGGCCGCAGGATTCATGCCTGCTCAGCTGCTTGATTCTTGCCTGCTGAGGCACATGATCCGTGCAGGAGAGCTACCTGATCAGCACATGAGCAGTCACATGATCAGCGCCTCTCAGTCACCTGATCACTGCATGACAGGCACGTGATCAGTGCCTGCTGAGGTGCGGGATCAGCGCCTGCTCAGCTGCCTGATAATCGCCAGCTGGGCCGCAGGATTCATGCCTGCTCAGCTGCCTGATAATCGCCAGCTGGGCCGCAGGATTCATGCCTGCTCAGCTGCCTGATAATCGCCAGCTGGGCCGCAGGATTCATGCCTGCTCAGCTGCCCGCCAGCTGGGCCGCAGGATTCATGCCTGCTCAGCTGCCTGATAACCGCCAGCTGGGCCGCAGGATTCATGCCTGCTCAGCTGCCTGATAACGCCAGCTGGGCCGCAGGATTCATGCCTGCTCAGCTGCCTGATAATCGCCAGCTGGGCCGCATTCATGCCTGCTCAGCTGCCTGATAATCGCCAGCTGGGCCGCAGGATTCATGCCTGCTCAGCTGCCTGATAATCGCCAGCTGGGCCGCAGGATTCATGCCTGCTCAGCTGCCTGATAATCGCCAGCTGGGCCGCAGGATTCATGCCTGCTCAGCTGCCTGATAATCGCCAGCTGGGCCGCAGGATTCATGCCTGCTCAGCTGCCTGATAACCGCCAGCTGGGCCGCAGGATTCATGCCTGCTCAGCTGCCTGATAATCGCCAGCTGGGCCGCAGGATTCATGCCTGCTCAGCTGCCTGATAATCGCCAGCTGGGCCGCAGGATTCATGCCTGCTCAGCTGCCTGATAATCGCCAGCTGGGCCGCAGGATTCATGCCTGCTCAGCTGCCTGATAATCGCCAGCTGGGCCGCAGGATTCATGCCTGCTCAGCTGCTTGATTCTTGCCTGCTGAGGCACATGATCCGTGCAGGAGAGCTACCTGATCAGCACATGAGCAGTCACATGATCAGCGCCTCTCAGTCACCTGATCACTGCATGACAGGCACGTGATCAGTGCCTGCTGAGTGGATCAGCGCCTGCTCAGCTGCCTGATAATCGCCAGCTGGGCCGCAGGATTCATGCCTGCTCAGCTGCCTGATAATCGCCAGCTGGGCCGCAGGATTCATGCCTGCTCAGCTGCCTGATAATCGCCAGCTGGGCCGCAGGATTCATGCCTGCTCAGCTGCCTGATAATCGCCAGCTGGGCCGCAGGATTCATGCCTGCTCAGCTGCCTGATAATCGCCAGCTGGGCCGCAGGATTCATGCCTGCTCAGCTGCCTGATAATCGCCAGCTGGGCCGCAGGATTCATGCCTGCTCAGCTGCCTGATAATCGCCAGCTGGGCCGCAGGATTCATGCCTGCTCAGCTGCCTGATAATCGCCAGCTGGGCCGCAGGATTCATGCCTGCTCAGCTGCCTGATAATCGCCAGCTGGGCCGCAGGATTCATGCCTGCTCAGCTGCCTGATAATCGCCAGCTGGGCCGCAGGATTCATGCCTGCTCAGCTGCCTGATAACCGTCAGCTGGGCCGCAGGATTCATGCCTGCTCAGCTGCTTGATTCGTGCCTGCTGAGGCACGTGATCCGTGCAGGAGAGCTACCTGATCAGCACATGAGCAGTCACATGATCAGCGCCTCTCAGTCACCTGATCACTGCATGACAGGCACGGATCAGTGCCTGCTGAGGTGCGGGATCAGCGCCTGCTCAGCTGCCTGATAATCGCCAGCTGGGCCGCAGGATTCATGCCTGCTCAGCTGCCTGATAACCGCCAGCTGGGCCGCAGGATGCATGCCTGCTCAGCTGCCTGATAATCGCCAGCTGGGCCGCAGGATTCATGCCTGCTCAGCTGCCTGATAATCGCCAGCTGGGCCGCAGGATTCATGCCTGCTCAGCTGCCTGATAATCGCCAGCTGGGCCGCAGGATTCATGCCTGCTCAGCTGCCTGATAACCGCCAGCTGGGCCGCAGGATTCATGCCTGCTCAGCTGCCTGATAATCGCCAGCTGGGCCGCAGGATTCATGCCTGCTCAGCTGCCTGATAATCGCCAGCTGGGCCGCAGGATTCATGCCTGCTCAGCTGCCTGATAATCGCCAGCTGGGCCGCAGGATTCATGCCTGCTCAGCTGCCTGATAATCGCCAGCTGGGCCGCAGGATTCATGCCTGCTCAGCTGCTTGATTCTTGCCTGCTGAGGCACATGATCCGTGCAGGAGAGCTACCTGATCAGCACATGAGCAGTCACATGATCAGCGCCTCTCAGTCACCTGATCACTGCATGACAGGCACGTGATCAGTGCCTGCTGAGGTGCGGGATCAGCGCCTGCTCAGCTGCCTGATAATCGCCAGCTGGGCCGCAGGATTCATGCCTGCTCAGCTGCCTGATAATCGCCAGCTGGGCCGCAGGATTCATGCCTGCTCAGCTGCCTGATAATCGCCAGCTGGGCCGCAGGATTCATGCCTGCTCAGCTGCCTGATAATCGCCAGCTGGGCCGCAGGATTCATGCCTGCTCAGCTGCCTGATAACCGCCAGCTGGGCCGCAGGATTCATGCCTGCTCAGCTGCCTGATAATCGCCAGCTGGGCCGCAGGATTCATGCCTGCTCAGCTGCCTGATAATCGCCAGCTGGGCCGCAGGATTCATGCCTGCTCAGCTGCCTGATAATCGCCAGCTGGGCCGCAGGATTCATGCCTGCTCAGCTGCCTGATAATCGCCAGCTGGGCCGCAGGATTCATGCCTGCTCAGCTGCCTGATAATCGCCAGCTGGGCCGCAGGATTCATGCCTGCTCAGCTGCCTGATAATCGCCAGCTGGGCCGCAGGATTCATGCCTGCTCAGCTGCTTGATTCTTGCCTGCTGAGGCACATGATCCGTGCAGGAGAGCTACCTGATCAGCACATGAGCAGTCACATGATCAGCGCCTCTCAGTCACCTGATCACTGCATGACAGGCACGTGATCAGTGCCTGCTGAGGTGCGGGATCAGCGCCTGCTCAGCTGCCTGATAATCGCCAGCTGGGCCGCAGGATTCATGCCTGCTCAGCTGCCTGATAATCGCCAGCTGGGCCGCAGGATTCATGCCTGCTCAGCTGCCTGATAATCGCCAGCTGGGCCGCAGGATTCATGCCTGCTCAGCTGCCTGATAATCGCCAGCTGGGCCGCAGGATTCATGCCTGCTCAGCTGCCTGATAATCGCCAGCTGGGCCGCAGGATTCATGCCTGCTCAGCTGCCTGATAATCGCCAGCTGGGCCGCAGGATTCATGCCTGCTCAGCTGCCTGATAATCGCCAGCTGGGCCGCAGGATTCATGCCTGCTCAGCTGCCTGATAATCGCCAGCTGGGCCGCAGGATTCATGCCTGCTCAGCTGCTTGATTCTTGCCTGCTGAGGCACATGATCCGTGCAGGAGAGCTACCTGATCAGCACATGAGCAGTCACATGATCAGCGCCTCTCAGTCACCTGATCACTGCATGACAGGCACGTGATCAGTGCCTGCTGAGGTGCGGGATCAGCGCCTGCTCAGCTGCCTGATAATCGCCAGCTGGGCCGCAGGATTCATGCCTGCTCAGCTGCCTGATAATCGCCAGCTGGGCCGCAGGATTCATGCCTGCTCAGCTGCCTGATAATCGCCAGCTGGGCCGCAGGATTCATGCCTGCTCAGCTGCCTGATAATCGCCAGCTGGGCCGCAGGATTCATGCCTGCTCAGCTGCCTGATAATCGCCAGCTGGGCCGCAGGATTCATGCCTGCTCAGCTGCCTGATAATCGCCAGCTGGGCCGCAGGATTCATGCCTGCTCAGCTGCCTGATAATCGCCAGCTGGGCCGCAGGATTCATGCCTGCTCAGCTGCCTGATAATCGCCAGCTGGGCCGCAGGATTCATGCCTGCTCAGCTGCCTGATAATCGCCAGCTGGGCCGCAGGATTCATGCCTGCTCAGCTGCCTGATAATCGCCAGCTGGGCCGCAGGATTCATGCCTGCTCAGCTGCCTGATTCTTGCCAGGCACATGATCCGTGCAGGAGAGCTGCCTGATCAGCACATGAGCAGTCACATGATCAGCGCCCTCAGTCACCTGATCACTGCATGACAGGCACGTGATCAGTGCCTGCTGGGTGCGGGATCATGCCTGCTCAGCTGCCTGATAATCGCCAGCTGGGCCGCAGGATTCATGCCTGCTCAGCTGCCTGATAATCGCCAGCTGGGCCGCAGGATTCATGCCTGCTCAGCTGCCTGATAATCGCCAGCTGGGCCGCAGGATTCATGCCTGCTCAGCTGCCTGATAATCGCCAGCTGGGCCGCAGGATTCATGCCTGCTCAGCTGCCTGATAATCGCCAGCTGGGCCGCAGGATTCATGCCTGCTCAGCTGCCTGATAATCGCCAGCTGGGCCGCAGGATTCATGCCTGCTCAGCTGCCTGATAATCGCCAGCTGGGCCGCAGGATTCATGCCTGCTCAGCTGCCTGATAATCGCCAGCTGGGCCGCAGGATTCATGCCTGCTCAGCTGCCTGATAATCGCCAGCTGGGCCGCAGGATTCATGCCTGCTCAGCTGCCTGATAATCGCCAGCTGGGCCGCAGGATTCATGCCTGCTCAGCTGCCTGATAATCGCCAGCTGGGCCGCAGGATTCATGCCTGCTCAGCTGCTTGATTCTTGCCTGCTGAGGCACATGATCCGTGCAGGAGAGCTACCTGATCAGCACATGAGCAGTCACATGATCAGCGCCTCTCAGTCACCTGATCACTGCATGACAGGCACGTGATCAGTGCCTGCTGAGGTGCGGGATCAGCGCCTGCTCAGCTGCCTGATAATCGCCAGCTGGGCCGCAGGATTCATGCCTGCTCAGCTGCCTGATAATCGCCAGCTGGGCCGCAGGATTCATGCCTGCTCAGCTGCCTGATAATCGCCAGCTGGGCCGCAGGATTCATGCCTGCTCAGCTGCCTGATAATCGCCAGCTGGGCCGCAGGATTCATGCCTGCTCAGCTGCCTGATAATCGCCAGCTGGGCCGCAGGATTCATGCCTGCTCAGCTGCCTGATAATCGCCAGCTGGGCCGCAGGATTCATGCCTGCTCAGCTGCCTGATAATCGCCAGCTGGGCCGCAGGATTCATGCCTGCTCAGCTGCCTGATAATCGCCAGCTGGGCCGCAGGATTCATGCCTGCTCAGCTGCTTGATTCTTGCCTGCTGAGGCACATGATCCGTGCAGGAGAGCTACCTGATCAGCACATGAGCAGTCACATGATCAGCGCCTCTCAGTCACCTGATCACTGCATGACAGGCACGTGATCAGTGCCTGCTGAGGTGCGGGATCAGCGCCTGCTCAGCTGCCTGATAATCGCCAGCTGGGCCGCAGGATTCATGCCTGCTCAGCTGCCTGATAATCGCCAGCTGGGCCGCAGGATTCATGCCTGCTCAGCTGCCTGATAATCGCCAGCTGGGCCGCAGGATTCATGCCTGCTCAGCTGCCTGATAATCGCCAGCTGGGCCGCAGGATTCATGCCTGCTCAGCTGCCTGATAATCGCCAGCTGGGCCGCAGGATTCATGCCTGCTCAGCTGCCTGATAATCGCCAGCTGGGCCGCAGGATTCATGCCTGCTCAGCTGCCTGATAATCGCCAGCTGGGCCGCAGGATTCATGCCTGCTCAGCTGCCTGATAATCGCCAGCTGGGCCGCAGGATTCATGCCTGCTCAGCTGCTTGATTCTTGCCTGCTGAGGCACATGATCCGTGCAGGAGAGCACCTGATCAGCACATGAGCAGTCACATGATCAGCGCCTCTCAGTCACCTGATCACTGCATGACAGGCACGTGATCAGTGCCTGCTGGGTGCGGGATCAGCGCCTGCTCAGCTGCCTGATAATCGCCAGCTGGGCCGCAGGATTCATGCCTGCTCAGCTGCCTGATAATCGCCAGCTGGGCCGCAGGATTCATGCCTGCTCAGCTGCCTGATAATCGCCAGCTGGGCCGCAGGATTCATGCCTGCTCAGCTGCCTGATAACCGCCAGCTGGGCCGCAGGATTCATGCCTGCTCAGCTGCCTGATAACCGCCAGCTGGGCCGCAGGATTCATGCCTGCTCAGCTGCCTGATAACCGCCAGCTGGGCCGCAGGATTCATGCCTGCTCAGCTGCCTGATAATCGCCAGCTGGGCCGCAGGATTCATGCCTGCTCAGCTGCCTGATAATCGCCAGCTGGGCCGCAGGATTCATGCCTGCTCAGCTGCCTGATAATCGCCAGCTGGGCCGCAGGATTCATGCCTGCTCAGCTGCCTGATAACGCCAGCTGGGCCGCAGGATTCATGCCTGCTCAGCTGCTTGATTCTTGCCTGCTGAGGCACATGATCCGTGCAGGAGAGCTACCTGATCAGCACATGAGCAGTCACATGATCAGCGCCTCTCAGTCACCTGATCACTGCATGACAGGCACGTGATCAGTGCCTGCTGAGGTGCGGGATCAGCGCCTGCTCAGCTGCCTGATAATCGCCAGCTGGGCCGCAGGATTCATGCCTGCTCAGCTGCCTGATAATCGCCAGCTGGGCCGCAGGATTCATGCCTGCTCAGCTGCCTGATAATCGCCAGCTGGGCCGCAGGATTCATGCCTGCTCAGCTGCCTGATAATCGCCAGCTGGGCCGCAGGATTCATGCCTGCTCAGCTGCCTGATAATCGCCAGCTGGGCCGCAGGATTCATGCCTGCTCAGCTGCCTGATAATCCGCCAGCTGGGCCGCAGGATTCATGCCTGCTCAGCTGCCTGATAATCGCCAGCTGGGCCGCAGGATTCATGCCTGCTCAGCTGCCTGATAATCGCCAGCTGGGCCGCAGGATTCATGCCTGCTCAGCTGCCTGATAACCGCCAGCTGGGCCGCAGGATTCATGCCTGCTCAGCTGCCTGATAATCGCCAGCTGGGCCGCAGGATTCATGCCTGCTCAGCTGCCTGATAATCGCCAGCTGGGCCGCAGGATTCATGCCTGCTCAGCTGCCTGATAATCGCCAGCTGGGCCGCAGGATTCATGCCTGCTCAGCTGCCTGATAATCGCCAGCTGGGCCGCAGGATTCATGCCTGCTCAGCTGCCTGATAATCGCCAGCTGGGCCGCAGGATTCATGCCTGCTCAGCTGCCTGATAATCGCCAGCTGGGCCGCAGGATTCATGCCTGCTCAGCTGCCTGATAACCGCCAGCTGGGCCGCAGGATTCATGCCTGCTCAGCTGCCTGATAATCGCCAGCTGGGCCGCAGGATTCATGCCTGCTCAGCTGCCTGATAATCGCCAGCTGGGCCGCAGGATTCATGCCTGCTCAGCTGCCTGATAATCGCCAGCTGGGCCGCAGGATTCATGCCTGCTCAGCTGCCTGATAATCGCCAGCTGGGCCGCAGGATTCATGCCTGCTCAGCTGCCTGATAATCGCCAGCTGGGCCGCAGGATTCATGCCTGCTCAGCTGCCTGATAATCGCCAGCTGGGCCGCAGGATTCATGCCTGCTCAGCTGCCTGATAATCGCCAGCTGGGCCGCAGGATTCATGCCTGCTCAGCTGCCTGATAATCGCCAGCTGGGCCGCAGGATTCATGCCTGCTCAGCTGCTTGATTCTTGCCTGCTGAGGCACATGATCCGTGCAGGAGAGCTACCTGATCAGCACATGAGCAGTCACATGATCAGCGCCTCTCAGTCACCTGATCACTGCATGACAGGCACGTGATCAGTGCCTGCTGAGGTGCGGGATCAGCGCCTGCTCAGCTGCCTGATAATCGCCAGCTGGGCCGCAGGATTCATGCCTGCTCAGCTGCCTGATAATCGCCAGCTGGGCCGCAGGATTCATGCCTGCTCAGCTGCCTGATAATCGCCAGCTGGGCCGCAGGATTCATGCCTGCTCAGCTGCCTGATAACCGCCAGCTGGGCCGCAGGATTCATGCCTGCTCAGCTGCCTGATAATCGCCAGCTGGGCCGCAGGATTCATGCCTGCTCAGCTGCCTGATAATCGCCAGCTGGGCCGCAGGATTCATGCCTGCTCAGCTGCCTGATAATCGCCAGCTGGGCCGCAGGATTCATGCCTGCTCAGCTGCCTGATAATCGCCAGCTGGGCCGCAGGATTCATGCCTGCTCAGCTGCCTGATAATCGCCAGCTGGGCCGCAGGATTCATGCCTGCTCAGCTGCCTGATAATCGCCAGCTGGGCCGCAGGATTCATGCCTGCTCAGCTGCCTGATAATCGCCAGCTGGGCCGCAGGATTCATGCCTGCTCAGCTGCCTGATAATCGCCAGCTGGGCCGCAGGATTCATGCCTGCTCAGCTGCCTGATAACCGCCAGCTGGGCCGCAGGATTCATGCCTGCTCAGCTGCCTGATAATCGCCAGCTGGGCCGCAGGATTCATGCCTGCTCAGCTGCCTGATAATCGCCAGCTGGGCCGCAGGATTCATGCCTGCTCAGCTGCCTGATAATCGCCAGCTGGGCCGCAGGATTCATGCCTGCTCAGCTGCCTGATAATCGCCAGCTGGGCCGCAGGATTCATGCCTGCTCAGCTGCCTGATAATCGCCAGCTGGGCCGCAGGATTCATGCCTGCTCAGCTGCCTGATACCGCCAGCTGGGCCGCAGGATTCATGCCTGCTCAGCTGCCTGATAATCGCCAGCTGGGCCGCAGGATTCATGCCTGCTCAGCTGCCTGATAATCGCCAGCTGGGCCGCAGGATTCATGCCTGCTCAGCTGCCTGATAATCGCCAGCTGGGCCGCAGGATTCATGCCTGCTCAGCTGCCTGATAATCGCCAGCTGGGCCGCAGGATTCATGCCTGCTCAGCTGCCTGATAATCGCCAGCTGGGCCGCAGGATTCATGCCTGCTCAGCTGCCTGATAATCGCCAGCTGGGCCGCAGGATTCATGCCTGCTCAGCTGCCTGATAATCGCCAGCTGGGCCGCAGGATTCATGCCTGCTCAGCTGCCTGATAATCGCCAGCTGGGCCGCAGGATTCATGCCTGCTCAGCTGCCTGATAATCGCCAGCTGGGCCGCAGGATTCATGCCTGCTCAGCTGCTTGATTCTTGCCTGCTGAGGCACATGATCCGTGCAGGAGAGCTACCTGATCAGCACATGAGCAGTCACATGATCAGCGCCTCTCAGTCACCTGATCACTGCATGACAGGCACGTGATCAGTGCCTGCTGAGGTGCGGGATCAGCGCCTGCTCAGCTGCCTGATAATCGCCAGCTGGGCCGCAGGATTCATGCCTGCTCAGCTGCCTGATAATCGCCAGCTGGGCCGCAGGATTCATGCCTGCTCAGCTGCCTGATAATCGCCAGCTGGGCCGCAGGATTCATGCCTGCTCAGCTGCCTGATAATCGCCAGCTGGGCCGCAGGATTCATGCCTGCTCAGCTGCCTGATAATCGCCAGCTGGGCCGCAGGATTCATGCCTGCTCAGCTGCCTGATAATCGCCAGCTGGGCCGCAGGATTCATGCCTGCTCAGCTGCCTGATAATCGCCAGCTGGGCCGCAGGATTCATGCCTGCTCAGCTGCCTGATAATCGCCAGCTGGGCCGCAGGATTCATGCCTGCTCAGCTGCCTGATAATCGCCAGCTGGGCCGCAGGATTCATGCCTGCTCAGCTGCCTGATAATCGCCAGCTGGGCCGCAGGATTCATGCCTGCTCAGCTGCCTGATAATCGCCAGCTGGGCCGCAGGATTCATGCCTGCTCAGCTGCCTGATAATCGCCAGCTGGGCCGCAGGATTCATGCCTGCTCAGCTGCCTGATAATCGCCAGCTGGGCCGCAGGATTCATGCCTGCTCAGCTGCCTGATTCTTGCCTGCTGAGGCACATGATCCGTGCAGGAGAGCTACCTGATCAGCACATGAGCAGTCACATGATCAGCGCCTCTCAGTCACCTGATCACTGCATGACAGGCACGTGATCAGTGCCTGCTGAGGTGCGGGATCATGCCTGCTCAGCTGCCTGATAATCGCCAGCTGGGCCGCAGGATTCATGCCTGCTCAGCTGCCTGATAATCGCCAGCTGGGCCGCAGGATTCATGCCTGCTCAGCTGCCTGATAATCGCCAGCTGGGCCGCAGGATTCATGCCTGCTCAGCTGCCTGATAATCGCCAGCTGGGCCGCAGGATTCATGCCTGCTCAGCTGCCTGATAATCGCCAGCTGGGCCGCAGGATTCATGCCTGCTCAGCTGCCTGATAATCGCCAGCTGGGCCGCAGGATTCATGCCTGCTCAGCTGCCTGATAATCGCCAGCTGGGCCGCAGGATTCATGCCTGCTCAGCTGCCTGATAATCGCCAGCTGGGCCGCAGGATTCATGCCTGCTCAGCTGCCTGATAATCGCCAGCTGGGCCGCAGGATTCATGCCTGCTCAGCTGCCTGATAATCGCCAGCTGGGCCGCAGGATTCATGCCTGCTCAGCTGCCTGATAATCGCCAGCTGGGCCGCAGGATTCATGCCTGCTCAGCTGCTTGATTCTTGCCTGCTGAGGCACATGATCCGTGCAGGAGAGCTACCTGATCAGCACATGAGCAGTCACATGATCAGCGCCTCTCAGTCACCTGATCACTGCATGACAGGCACGTGATCAGTGCCTGCTGAGGTGCGGGATCAGCGCCTGCTCAGCTGCCTGATAATCGCCAGCTGGGCCGCAGGATTCATGCCTGCTCAGCTGCCTGATAATCGCCAGCTGGGCCGCAGGATTCATGCCTGCTCAGCTGCCTGATAACCGCCAGCTGGGCCGCAGGATTCATGCCTGCTCAGCTGCCTGATAATCGCCAGCTGGGCCGCAGGATTCATGCCTGCTCAGCTGCCTGATAATCGCCAGCTGGGCCGCAGGATTCATGCCTGCTCAGCTGCCTGATAATCGCCAGCTGGGCCGCAGGATTCATGCCTGCTCAGCTGCCTGATAATCGCCAGCTGGGCCGCAGGATTCATGCCTGCTCAGCTGCCTGATAATCGCCAGCTGGGCCGCAGGATTCATGCCTGCTCAGCTGCCTGATAATCGCCAGCTGGGCCGCAGGATTCATGCCTGCTCAGCTGCCTGATAATCGCCAGCTGGGCCGCAGGATTCATGCCTGCTCAGCTGCTTGATTCTTGCCTGCTGAGGCACATGATCCGTGCAGGAGAGCTACCTGATCAGCACATGAGCAGTCACATGATCAGCGCCTCTCAGTCACCTGATCACTGCATGACAGGCACGTGATCAGTGCCTGCTGAGGTGCGGGATCAGCGCCTGCTCAGCTGCCTGATAATCGCCAGCTGGGCCGCAGGATTCATGCCTGCTCAGCTGCCTGATAATCGCCAGCTGGGCCGCAGGATTCATGCCTGCTCAGCTGCCTGATAATCGCCAGCTGGGCCGCAGGATTCATGCCTGCTCAGCTGCCTGATAACCGCCAGCTGGGCCGCAGGATTCATGCCTGCTCAGCTGCCTGATAACCGCCAGCTGGGCCGCAGGATTCATGCCTGCTCAGCTGCCTGATAACCGCCAGCTGGGCCGCAGGATTCATGCCTGCTCAGCTGCCTGATAATCGCCAGCTGGGCCGCAGGATTCATGCCTGCTCAGCTGCCTGATAATCGCCAGCTGGGCCGCAGGATTCATGCCTGCTCAGCTGCCTGATAATCGCCAGCTGGGCCGCAGGATTCATGCCTGCTCAGCTGCCTGATAATCGCCAGCTGGGCCGCAGGATTCATGCCTGCTCAGCTGCCTGATAATCGCCAGCTGGGCCGCAGGATTCATGCCTGCTCAGCTGCTTGATTCTTGCCTGCTGAGGCACATGATCCGTGCTCAGCTACCTGATCAGCACATGAGCAGTCACATGATCAGCGCCTCTCAGTCACCTGATCACTGCATGACAGGCACGTGATCTGTGCCTGCTGAGGTGCGGGATCATGCCTGCTCAGCTGCCTGATAATCGCCAGCTGGGCCGCAGGATTCATGCCTGCTCAGCTGCCTGATAATCGCCAGCTGGGCCGCAGGATTCATGCCTGCTCAGCTGCCTGATAACCGCCAGCTGGGCCGCAGGATTCATGCCTGCTCAGCTGCCTGATAACCGCCAGCTGGGCCGCAGGATTCATGCCTGCTCAGCTGCCTGATAACCGCCAGCTGGGCCGCAGGATTCATGCCTGCTCAGCTGCCTGATAACCGCCAGCTGGGCCGCAGGATTCATGCCTGCTCAGCTGCCTGATAATCGCCAGCTGGGCCGCAGGATTCATGCCTGCTCAGCTGCCTGATAATCGCCAGCTGGGCCGCAGGATTCATGCCTGCTCAGCTGCCTGATAATCGCCAGCTGGGCCGCAGGATTCATGCCTGCTCAGCTGCCTGATAATCGCCAGCTGGGCCGCAGGATTCATGCCTGCTCAGCTGCTTGATTCTTGCCTGCTGAGGCACATGATCCGTGCAGGAGAGCTACCTGATCAGCACATGAGCAGTCACATGATCAGCGCCTCTCAGTCACCTGATCACTGCATGACAGGCACGTGATCAGTGCCTGCTGAGGTGCGGGATCAGCGCCTGCTCAGCTGCCTGATAATCGCCAGCTGGGCCGCAGGATTCATGCCTGCTCAGCTGCCTGATAATCGCCAGCTGGGCCGCAGGATTCATGCCTGCTCAGCTGCCTGATAACCGCCAGCTGGGCCGCAGGATTCATGCCTGCTCAGCTGCCTGATAACCGCCAGCTGGGCCGCAGGATTCATGCCTGCTCAGCTGCCTGATAATCGCCAGCTGGGCCGCAGGATTCATGCCTGCTCAGCTGCCTGATAATCGCCAGCTGGGCCGCAGGATTCATGCCTGCTCAGCTGCCTGATAATCGCCAGCTGGGCCGCAGGATTCATGCCTGCTCAGCTGCCTGATAATCGCCAGCTGGGCCGCAGGATTCATGCCTGCTCAGCTGCCTGATTCTTGCCTGCTGAGGCACATGATCCGTGCAGGAGAGCTACCTGATCAGCACATGAGCAGTCACATGATCAGCGCCTCAGTCACCTGATCACTGCATGACAGGCACGTGATCAGTGCCTGCTGAGTGCATCAGCCTGCTCAGCTGCCTGATAATCGCCAGCTGGGCCGCAGGATTCATGCCTGCTCAGCTGCCTGATAACGCCAGCTGGGCCGCAGGATTCATGCCTGCTCAGCTGCCTGATAACCGCCAGCTGGGCCGCAGGATTCATGCCTGCTCAGCTGCCTGATAATCGCCAGCTGGGCCGCAGGATTCATGCCTGCTCAGCTGCCTGATAATCGCCAGCTGGGCCGCAGGATTCATGCCTGCTCAGCTGCCTGATAATCGCCAGCTGGGCCGCAGGATTCATGCCTGCTCAGCTGCCTGATAACCGCCAGCTGGGCCGCAGGATTCATGCCTGCTCAGCTGCCTGATAATCGCCAGCTGGGCCGCAGGATTCATGCCTGCTTAGCTGCCTGATAACCGCCAGCTGGGCCGCAGGATTCATGCCTGCTCAGCTGCCTGATAATCGCCAGCTGGGCCGCAGGATTCATGCCTGCTCAGCTGCTTGATTCTTGCCTGCTGAGGCACATGATCCGTGCAGGAGAGCTACCTGATCAGCACATGAGCAGTCACATGATCAGCGCCTCTCAGTCACCTGATCACTGCATGACAGGCACGTGATCAGTGCCTGCTGAGGTGCGGGATCAGCGCCTGCTCAGCTGCCTGATAATCGCCAGCTGGGCCGCAGGATTCATGCCTGCTCAGCTGCCTGATAATCGCCAGCTGGGCCGCAGGATTCATGCCTGCTCAGCTGCCTGATAATCGCCAGCTGGGCCGCAGGATTCATGCCTGCTCAGCTGCCTGATAACCGCCAGCTGGGCCGCAGGATTCATGCCTGCTCAGCTGCCTGATAACCGCCAGCTGGGCCGCAGGATTCATGCCTGCTCAGCTGCCTGATAATCGCCAGCTGGGCCGCAGGATTCATGCCTGCTCAGCTGCCTGATAATCGCCAGCTGGGCCGCAGGATTCATGCCTGCTCAGCTGCCTGATAATCGCCAGCTGGGCCGCAGGATTCATGCCTGCTCAGCTGCCTGATAATCGCCAGCTGGGCCGCAGGATTCATGCCTGCTCAGCTGCTTGATTCTTGCCTGCTGAGGCACATGATCCGTGCAGGAGAGCTACCTGATCAGCACATGAGCAGTCACATGATCAGCGCCTCTCAGTCACCTGATCACTGCATGACAGGCACGTGATCAGTGCCTGCTGAGGTGCGGGATCAGCGCCTGCTCAGCTGCCTGATAATCGCCAGCTGGGCCGCAGGATTCATGCCTGCTCAGCTGCCTGATAATCGCCAGCTGGGCCGCAGGATTCATGCCTGCTCAGCTGCCTGATAACCGCCAGCTGGGCCGCAGGATTCATGCCTGCTCAGCTGCCTGATAACCCAGCTGGGCCGCAGGATTCATGCCTGCTCAGCTGCCTGATAATCGCCAGCTGGGCCGCAGGATTCATGCCTGCTCAGCTGCCTGATAACCGCCAGCTGGGCCGCAGGATTCATGCCTGCTCAGCTGCCTGATAACGCCAGCTGGGCCGCAGGATTCATGCCTGCTCAGCTGCCTGATAATCGCCAGCTGGGCCGCAGGATTCATGCCTGCTCAGCTGCCTGATAACCGCCAGCTGGGCCGCAGGATTCATGCCTGCTCAGCTGCCTGATAACCGCCAGCTGGGCCGCAGGATTCATGCCTGCTCAGCTGCCTGATAACCGCCAGCTGGGCCGCAGGATTCATGCCTGCTCAGCTGCCTGATAACCGCCAGCTGGGCCGCAGGATTCATGCCTGCTCAGCTGCCTGATAACCGCCAGCTGGGCCGCAGGATTCATGCCTGCTCAGCTGCCTGATAACCGCCAGCTGGGCCGCAGGATTCATGCCTGCTCAGCTGCCTGATAACCGCCAGCTGGGCCGCAGGATTCATGCCTGCTCAGCTGCCTGATAACGCCAGCTGGGCCGCAGGATTCATGCCTGCTCAGCTGCCTGATAATCGCCAGCTGGGCCGCAGGATTCATGCCTGCTCAGCTGCCTGATAATCGCCAGCTGGGCCGCAGGATTCATGCCTGCTCAGCTGCTTGATTCTTGCCTGCTGAGGCACATGATCCGTGCAGGAGAGCTACCTGATCAGCACATGAGCAGTCACATGATCAGCGCCTCTCAGTCACCTGATCACTGCATGACAGGCACGTGATCAGTGCCTGCTGAGGTGCGGGATCAGCGCCTGCTCAGCTGCCTGATAATCGCCAGCTGGGCCGCAGGATTCATGCCTGCTCAGCTGCCTGATAATCGCCAGCTGGGCCGCAGGATTCATGCCTGCTCAGCTGCCTGATAACCGCCAGCTGGGCCGCAGGATTCATGCCTGCTCAGCTGCCTGATAATCGCCAGCTGGGCCGCAGGATTCATGCCTGCTCAGCTGCCTGATAATCGCCAGCTGGGCCGCAGGATTCATGCCTGCTCAGCTGCCTGATAATCGCCAGCTGGGCCGCAGGATTCATGCCTGCTCAGCTGCCTGATAACCGCCAGCTGGGCCGCAGGATTCATGCCTGCTCAGCTGCCTGATAATCGCCAGCTGGGCCGCAGGATTCATGCCTGCTCAGCTGCCTGATAACGCCAGCTGGGCCGCAGGATTCATGCCTGCTCAGCTGCCTGATAATCGCCAGCTGGGCCGCAGGATTCATGCCTGCTCAGCTGCCTGATAACCGCCAGCTGGGCCGCAGGATTCATGCCTGCTCAGCTGCCTGATAATCGCCAGCTGGGCCGCAGGATTCATGCCTGCTCAGCTGCCTGATAATCGCCAGCTGGGCCGCAGGATTCATGCCTGCTCAGCTGCCTGATAACCGCCAGCTGGGCCGCAGGATTCATGCCTGCTCAGCTGCCTGATAATCGCCAGCTGGGCCGCAGGATTCATGCCTGCTCAGCTGCCTGATAATCGCCAGCTGGGCCGCAGGATTCATGCCTGCTCAGCTGCCTGATAATCGCCAGCTGGGCCGCAGGATTCATGCCTGCTCAGCTGCCTGATAATCGCCAGCTGGGCCGCAGGATTCATGCCTGCTCAGCTGCCTGATAACCGCCAGCTGGGCCGCAGGATTCATGCCTGCTCAGCTGCCTGATAATCGCCAGCTGGGCCGCAGGATTCATGCCTGCTCAGCTGCCTGATAATCGCCAGCTGGGCCGCAGGATTCATGCCTGCTCAGCTGCCTGATAATCGCCAGCTGGGCCGCAGGATTCATGCCTGCTCAGCTGCCTGATAACCGCCAGCTGGGCCGCAGGATTCATGCCTGCTCAGCTGCCTGATAAGCCAGCTGGGCCGCAGGATTCATGCCTGCTCAGCTGCCTGATAATCGCCAGCTGGGCCGCAGGATTCATGCCTGCTCAGCTGCCTGATAACCGCCAGCTGGGCCGCAGGATTCATGCCTGCTCAGCTGCCTGATAATCGCCAGCTGGGCCGCAGGATTCATGCCTGCTCAGCTGCCTGATAATCGCCAGCTGGGCCGCAGGATTCATGCCTGCTCAGCTGCTTGATTCTTGCCTGCTGAGGCACATGATCCGTGCAGGAGAGCTACCTGATCAGCACATGAGCAGTCACATGATCAGCGCCTCTCAGTCACCTGATCACTGCATGACAGGCACGTGATCAGTGCCTGCTGAGGTGCGGGATCAGCGCCTGCTCAGCTGCCTGATAATCGCCAGCTGGGCCGCAGGATTCATGCCTGCTCAGCTGCCTGATAACCGCCAGCTGGGCCGCAGGATTCATGCCTGCTCAGCTGCCTGATAACCGCCAGCTGGGCCGCAGGATTCATGCCTGCTCAGCTGCCTGATAACCGCCAGCTGGGCCGCAGGATTCATGCCTGCTCAGCTGCCTGATAATCGCCAGCTGGGCCGCAGGATTCATGCCTGCTCAGCTGCCTGATAATCGCCAGCTGGGCCGCAGGATTCATGCCTGCTCAGCTGCCTGATAACCGCCAGCTGGGCCGCAGGATTCATGCCTGCTCAGCTGCCTGATAATCGCCAGCTGGGCCGCAGGATTCATGCCTGCTCAGCTGCCTGATAATCGCCAGCTGGGCCGCAGGATTCATGCCTGCTCAGCTGCCTGATAATCGCCAGCTGGGCCGCAGGATTCATGCCTGCTCAGCTGCCTGATAACGCCAGCTGGGCCGCAGGATTCATGCCTGCTCAGCTGCCTGATAATCGCCAGCTGGGCCGCAGGATTCATGCCTGCTCAGCTGCCTGATAACCGCCAGCTGGGCCGCAGGATTCATGCCTGCTCAGCTGCCTGATAACCGCCAGCTGGGCCGCAGGATTCATGCCTGCTCAGCTGCCTGATAACCGCCAGCTGGGCCGCAGGATTCATGCCTGCTCAGCTGCCTGATAATCGCCAGCTGGGCCGCAGGATTCATGCCTGCTCAGCTGCCTGATAATCGCCAGCTGGGCCGCAGGATTCATGCCTGCTCAGCTGCCTGATAATCGCCAGCTGGGCCGCAGGATTCATGCCTGCTCAGCTGCCTGATAATCGCCAGCTGGGCCGCAGGATTCATGCCTGCTCAGCTGCCTGATAACCGCCAGCTGGGCCGCAGGATTCATGCCTGCTCAGCTGCCTGATAATCGCCAGCTGGGCCGCAGGATTCATGCCTGCTCAGCTGCCTGATAATCGCCAGCTGGGCCGCAGGATTCATGCCTGCTCAGCTGCCTGATAACCGCCAGCTGGGCCGCAGGATTCATGCCTGCTCAGCTGCCTGATAATCGCCAGCTGGGCCGCAGGATTCATGCCTGCTCAGCTGCCTGATAATCGCCAGCTGGGCCGCAGGATTCATGCCTGCTCAGCTGCCTGATAATCGCCAGCTGGGCCGCAGGATTCATGCCTGCTCAGCTGCCTGATAATCGCCAGCTGGGCCGCAGGATTCATGCCTGCTCAGCTGCCTGATAATCGCCAGCTGGGCCGCAGGATTCATGCCTGCTCAGCTGCCTGATAATCGCCAGCTGGGCCGCAGGATTCATGCCTGCTCAGCTGCCTGATAATCGCCAGCTGGGCCGCAGGATTCATGCCTGCTCAGCTGCCTGATAATCGCCAGCTGGGCCGCAGGATTCATGCCTGCTCAGCTGCCTGATAATCGCCAGCTGGGCCGCAGGATTCATGCCTGCTCAGCTGCTTGATTCTTGCCTGCTGAGGCACATGATCCGTGCAGGAGAGCTACCTGATCAGCACATGAGCAGTCACATGATCAGCGCCTCTCAGTCACCTGATCACTGCATGACAGGCACGTGATCAGTGCCTGCTGAGGTGCGGGATCAGCGCCTGCTCAGCTGCCTGATAATCGCCAGCTGGGCCGCAGGATTCATGCCTGCTCAGCTGCCTGATAATCGCCAGCTGGGCCGCAGGATTCATGCCTGCTCAGCTGCCTGATAACCGCCAGCTGGGCCGCAGGATTCATGCCTGCTCAGCTGCCTGATAACCGCCAGCTGGGCCGCAGGATTCATGCCTGCTCAGCTGCCTGATAACCGCCAGCTGGGCCGCAGGATTCATGCCTGCTCAGCTGCCTGATAATCGCCAGCTGGGCCGCAGGATTCATGCCTGCTCAGCTGCCTGATAATCGCCAGCTGGGCCGCAGGATTCATGCCTGCTCAGCTGCCTGATAATCGCCAGCTGGGCCGCAGGATTCATGCCTGCTCAGCTGCCTGATAATCGCCAGCTGGGCCGCAGGATTCATGCCTGCTCAGCTGCTTGATTCTTGCCTGCTGAGGCACATGATCCGTGCAGGAGAGCTACCTGATCAGCACATGAGCAGTCACATGATCAGCGCCTCTCAGTCACCTGATCACTGCATGACAGGCACGTGATCAGTGCCTGCTGAGGTGCGGGATCAGCGCCTGCTCAGCTGCCTGATAATCGCCAGCTGGGCCGCAGGATTCATGCCTGCTCAGCTGCCTGATAATCGCCAGCTGGGCCGCAGGATTCATGCCTGCTCAGCTGCCTGATAACCGCCAGCTGGGCCGCAGGATTCATGCCTGCTCAGCTGCCTGATAACCGCCAGCTGGGCCGCAGGATTCATGCCTGCTCAGCTGCCTGATAATCGCCAGCTGGGCCGCAGGATTCATGCCTGCTCAGCTGCCTGATAACCGCCAGCTGGGCCGCAGGATTCATGCCTGCTCAGCTGCCTGATAATCGCCAGCTGGGCCGCAGGATTCATGCCTGCTCAGCTGCCTGATAACCGCCAGCTGGGCCGCAGGATTCATGCCTGCTCAGCTGCCTGATAACCGCCAGCTGGGCCGCAGGATTCATGCCTGCTCAGCTGCCTGATAATCGCCAGCTGGGCCGCAGGATTCATGCCTGCTCAGCTGCCTGATAATCGCCAGCTGGGCCGCAGGATTCATGCCTGCTCAGCTGCCTGATTCTTGCCTGCTGAGGCACATGATCATGCAGGAGAGCTGCCTGATCAGCACATGAGCAGTCACATGATCAGCGCCTCTCAGTCACCTGATCACTGCATGACAGGCACGTGATCAGTGCCTGCTGAGGTGCGGGATCAGCCTGCTCAGCTGCCTGATAATCGCCAGCTGGGCCGCAGGATTCATGCCTGCTCAGCTGCCTGATAATCGCCAGCTGGGCCGCAGGATTCATGCCTGCTCAGCTGCCTGATAACCGCCAGCTGGGCCGCAGGATTCATGCCTGCTCAGCTGCCTGATAACCGCCAGCTGGGCCGCAGGATTCATGCCTGCTCAGCTGCCTGATAACCGCCAGCTGGGCCGCAGGATTCATGCCTGCTCAGCTGCCTGATAATCGCCAGCTGGGCCGCAGGATTCATGCCTGCTCAGCTGCCTGATAACCGCCAGCTGGGCCGCAGGATTCATGCCTGCTCAGCTGCCTGATAATCGCCAGCTGGGCCGCAGGATTCATGCCTGCTCAGCTGCCTGATTCTTGCCTGCTGGGCACATGATCCGTGCAGGAGAGCTACCTGATCAGCACATGAGCAGTCACATGATCAGCGCCTCTCAGTCACCTGATCACTGCATGACAGGCACGTGATCAGTGCCTGCTGAGGTGCGGGATCATGCCTGCTCAGCTGCCTGATAATCGCCAGCTGGGCCGCAGGATTCATGCCTGCTCAGCTGCCTGATAACCGCCAGCTGGGCCGCAGGATTCATGCCTGCTCAGCTGCCTGATAACCGGCAGCTGGGCCGCAGGATTCATGCCTGCTCAGCTGCTGATAACCGCCAGCTGGGCCGCAGGATTCATGCCTGCTCAGCTGCCTGATAATCGCCAGCTGGGCCGCAGGATTCATGCCTGCTCAGCTGCCTGATAATCGCCAGCTGGGCCGCAGGATTCATGCCTGCTCATCTGCCTGATAATCGCCAGCTGGGCCGCAGGATTCATGCCTGCTCAGCTGCCTGATAATCGCCAGCTGGGCCGCAGGATTCATGCCTGCTCATCTGCCTGATAATCGCCAGCTGGGCCGCAGGATTCATGCCTGCTCAGCTGCTTGATTCTTGCCTGCTGAGGTACATGATCCGTGCAGGAGTGCTACCTGATCAGCACATTAGCAGTCACATGATCAGCGCCTCTCAGTCACCTGATCACTGCATGACAGGCACGTGATCAGTGCCTGCTGAGGTGCGGGATCAGCGCCTGCTCAGCTGCCTGATAATCGCCAGCTGGGCCGCAGGATTCATGCCTGCTCAGCTGCCTGATAATCGCCAGCTGGGCCGCAGGATTCATGCCTGCTCAGCTGCCTGATAACCGCCAGCTGGGCCGCAGGATTCATGCCTGCTCAGCTGCCTGATAACCGCCAGCTGGGCCGCAGGATTCATGCCTGCTCAGCTGCCTGATAACCGCCAGCTGGGCCGCAGGATTCATGCCTGCTCAGCTGCCTGATAACCGCCAGCTGGGCGCAGGATTCATGCCTGCTCAGCTGCCTGATAACCGCCAGCTGGGCCGCAGGATTCATGCCTGCTCAGCTGCCTGATAACCGCCAGCTGGGCCGCAGGATTCATGCCTGCTCAGCTGCCTGATAATCGCCAGCTGGGACGCAGGATTCATGCCTGCTCAGCTGCCTGATAACCGCCAGCTGGGCCGCAGGATTCATGCCTGCTCAGCTGCCTGATAATCGCCAGCTGGGCCGCAGGATTCATGCCTGCTCAGCTGCCTGATAATCGCCAGCTGGGCCGCAGGATTCATGCCTGCTCAGCTGCCTGATAATCGCCAGCTGGGCCGCAGGATTCATGCCTGCTCAGCTGCCTGATAATCGCCAGCTGGGCCGCAGGATTCATGCCTGCTCAGCTGCCTGATAATCGCCAGCTGGGCCGCAGGATTCATGCCTGCTCAGCTGCCTGATAACGCCAGCTGGGCCGCAGGATTCATGCCTGCTCAGCTGCCTGATAATCGCCAGCTGGGCCGCAGGATTCATGCCTGCTCAGCTGCCTGATTCTTGCCTGCTGAGGCACATGATCCGTGCTGCTCAGCTGCCTGATCAGCACATGAGCAGTCACATGATCAGCGCCTCTCAGTCACCTGATCACTGCATGACAGGCACGTGATCAGTGCCTGCTGAGGTGCGGGATCATGCCTGCTCAGCTGCCTGATAATCGCCAGCTGGGCCGCAGGATTCATGCCTGCTCAGCTGCCTGATAATCGCCAGCTGGGCCGCAGGATTCATGCCTGCTCAGCTGCCTGATAACCGCCAGCTGGGCCGCAGGATTCATGCCTGCTCAGCTGCCTGATAATCGCCAGCTGGGCCGCAGGATTCATGCCTGCTCAGCTGCCTGATAATCGCCAGCTGGGCCGCAGGATTCATGCCTGCTCAGCTGCCTGATAATCGCCAGCTGGGCCGCAGGATTCATGCCTGCTCAGCTGCCTGATAATCGCCAGCTGGGCCGCAGGATTCATGCCTGCTCAGCTGCCTGATAATCGCCAGCTGGGCCGCAGGATTCATGCCTGCTCAGCTGCCTGATAATCGCCAGCTGGGCCGCAGGATTCATGCCTGCTCAGCTGCCTGATAATCGCCAGCTGGGCCGCAGGATTCATGCCTGCTCAGCTGCCTGATAATCGCCAGCTGGGCCGCAGGATTCATGCCTGCTCAGCTGCTTGATTCTTGCCTGCTGAGGCACATGATCCGTGCAGGAGAGCTACCTGATCAGCACATGAGCAGTCACATGATCAGCGCCTCTCAGTCACCTGATCACTGCATGACAGGCACGTGATCAGTGCCTGCTGAGGTGCGGGATCAGCGCCTGCTCAGCTGCCTGATAATCGCCAGCTGGGCCGCAGGATTCATGCCTGCTCAGCTGCCTGATAATCGCCAGCTGGGCCGCAGGATTCATGCCTGCTCAGCTGCCTGATAATCGCCAGCTGGGCCGCAGGATTCATGCCTGCTCAGCTGCCTGATAATCGCCAGCTGGGCCGCAGGATTCATGCCTGCTCAGCTGCCTGATAATCGCCAGCTGGGCCGCAGGATTCATGCCTGCTCAGCTGCCTGATAATCGCCAGCTGGGCCGCAGGATTCATGCCTGCTCAGCTGCCTGATAATCGCCAGCTGGGCCGCAGGATTCATGCCTGCTCAGCTGCCTGATAATCGCCAGCTGGGCCGCAGGATTCATGCCTGCTCAGCTGCCTGATAACGCCAGCTGGGCCGCAGGATTCATGCCTGCTCAGCTGCCTGATAATCGCCAGCTGGGCCGCAGGATTCATGCCTGCTCAGCTGCCTGATAATCGCCAGCTGGGCCGCAGGATTCATGCCTGCTCAGCTGCCTGATATCCGCCAGCTGGGCCGCAGGATTCATGCCTGCTCAGCTGCCTGATAACCGCCAGCTGGGCCGCAGGATTCATGCCTGCTCAGCTGCCTGATAACCGCCAGCTGGGCCGCAGGATTCATGCCTGCTCAGCTGCCTGATAATCGCCAGCTGGGCCGCAGGATTCATGCCTGCTCAGCTGCCTGATAATCGCCAGCTGGGCCGCAGGATTCATGCCTGCTCAGCTGCCTGATAACCGCCAGCTGGGCCGCAGGATTCATGCCTGCTCAGCTGCCTGATAACCGCCAGCTGGGCCGCAGGATTCATGCCTGCTCAGCTGCCTGATAATCGCCAGCTGGGCCGCAGGATTCATGCCTGCTCAGCTGCCTGATAATCGCCAGCTGGGCCGCAGGATTCATGCCTGCTCAGCTGCCTGATAACGCCAGCTGGGCCGCAGGATTCATGCCTGCTCAGCTGCCTGATAATCGCCAGCTGGGCCGCAGGATTCATGCCTGCTCAGCTGCCTGATAATCGCCAGCTGGGCCGCAGGATTCATGCCTGCTCAGCTGCCTGATAACGCCAGCTGGGCCGCAGGATTCATGCCTGCTCAGCTGCCTGATAATCGCCAGCTGGGCCGCAGGATTCATGCCTGCTCAGCTGCCTGATAATCGCCAGCTGGGCCGCAGGATTCATGCCTGCTCAGCTGCCTGATAACCGCCAGCTGGGCCGCAGGATTCATGCCTGCTCAGCTGCCTGATAATCGCCAGCTGGGCCGCAGGATTCATGCCTGCTCAGCTGCCTGATAATCGCCAGCTGGGCCGCAGGATTCATGCCTGCTCAGCTGCCTGATAATCGCCAGCTGGGCCGCAGGATTCATGCCTGCTCAGCTGCCTGATAATCGCCAGCTGGGCCGCAGGATTCATGCCTGCTCAGCTGCTTGATTCTTGCCTGCTGAGGCACATGATCCGTGCAGGAGAGCTACCTGATCAGCACATGAGCAGTCACATGATCAGGCCTCTCAGTCACCTGATCACTGCATGACAGGCACGTGATCAGTGCCTGCTGGGTGCGGGATCAGCGCCTGCTCAGCTGCCTGATAATCGCCAGCTGGGCCGCAGGATTCATGCCTGCTCAGCTGCCTGATAATCGCCAGCTGGGCCGCAGGATTCATGCCTGCTCAGCTGCCTGATAATCGCCAGCTGGGCCGCAGGATTCATGCCTGCTCAGCTGCCTGATAATCGCCAGCTGGGCCGCAGGATTCATGCCTGCTCAGCTGCCTGATAATCGCCAGCTGGGCCGCAGGATTCATGCCTGCTCAGCTGCCTGATAATCGCCAGCTGGGCCGCAGGATTCATGCCTGCTCAGCTGCCTGATAATCGCCAGCTGGGCCGCAGGATTCATGCCTGCTCAGCTGCCTGATAATCGCCAGCTGGGCCGCAGGATTCATGCCTGCTCAGCTGCCTGATAATCGCCAGCTGGGCCGCAGGATTCATGCCTGCTCAGCTGCCTGATAATCGCCAGCTGGGCCGCAGGATTCATGCCTGCTCAGCTGCCTGATAATCGCCAGCTGGGCCGCAGGATTCATGCCTGCTCAGCTGCTTGATTCTTGCCTGCTGAGGCACATGATCCGTGCAGGAGAGCTACCTGATCAGCACATGAGCAGTCACATGATCAGCGCCTCTCAGTCACCTGATCACTGCATGACAGGCACGTGATCAGTGCCTGCTGAGGTGCGGGATCAGCGCCTGCTCAGCTGCCTGATAATCGCCAGCTGGGCCGCAGGATTCATGCCTGCTCAGCTGCCTGATAATCGCCAGCTGGGCCGCAGGATTCATGCCTGCTCAGCTGCCTGATAACCGCCAGCTGGGCCGCAGGATTCATGCCTGCTCAGCTGCCTGATAATCGCCAGCTGGGCCGCAGGATTCATGCCTGCTCAGCTGCCTGATAATCGCCAGCTGGGCCGCAGGATTCATGCCTGCTCAGCTGCCTGATAATCGCCAGCTGGGCCGCAGGATTCATGCCTGCTCAGCTGCCTGATAATCGCCAGCTGGGCCGCAGGATTCATGCCTGCTCAGCTGCTTGATTCTTGCCTGCTGGGGCATGATCCGTGCAGGAGAGCTACCTGATCAGCACATGAGCAGTCACATGATCAGCGCCTCTCAGCTCACATGCTGCTCACTGTGATAGGCCAGCTGGGAGGATCAGCCTGCTCAGCTGCCTGATAATCGCCAGCTGGGCCGCAGGATTCATGCCTGCTCAGCTGCCTGATAATCGCCAGCTGGGCCGCAGGATTCATGCCTGCTCAGCTGCCTGATAATCGCCAGCTGGGCCGCAGGATTCATGCCTGCTCAGCTGCCTGATAACCGCCAGCTGGGCCGCAGGATTCATGCCTGCTCAGCTGCCTGATAATCGCCAGCTGGGCCGCAGGATTCATGCCTGCTCAGCTGCCTGATAACCGCCAGCTGGGCCGCAGGATTCATGCCTGCTCAGCTGCCTGATAATCGCCAGCTGGGCCGCAGGATTCATGCCTGCTCAGCTGCCTGATAATCGCCAGCTGGGCCGCAGGATTCATGCCTGCTCAGCTGCCTGATAATCGCCAGCTGGGCCGCAGGATTCATGCCTGCTCAGCTGCCTGATAATCGCCAGCTGGGCCGCAGGATTCATGCCTGCTCAGCTGCCTGATAACCGCCAGCTGGGCCGCAGGATTCATGCCTGCTCAGCTGCCTGATAAGCCAGCTGGGCAGGATCATGCATGATCAGCTGCCTGATCAGCCACTGAGCAGGACACATGATCAGCTGCCTCTGCAGGATCACCTGCTCAGCTGCCTGATCGCCAGCTGGGCCGCAGGATTCATGCTGCAGCTGCCTGAGCCAGCTGGGCCGCAGGATTCATGCCTGCTCAGCTGCCTGATAATCGCCAGCTGGGCCGCAGGATTCATGCCTGCTCAGCTGCCTGATAATCGCCAGCTGGGCCGCAGGATTCATGCCTGCTCAGCTGCCTGATAATCGCCAGCTGGGCCGCAGGATTCATGCCTGCTCAGCTGCCTGATAACCGCCAGCTGGGCCGCAGGATTCATGCCTGCTCAGCTGCCTGATAACCGCCAGCTGGGCCGCAGGATTCATGCCTGCTCAGCTGCCTGATAATCGCCAGCTGGGCCGCAGGATTCATGCCTGCTCAGCTGCCTGATAATCGCCAGCTGGGCCGCAGGATTCATGCCTGCTCAGCTGCCTGATAATCGCCAGCTGGGCCGCAGGATTCATGCCTGCTCAGCTGCCTGATAATCGCCAGCTGGGCCGCAGGATTCATGCCTGCTCAGCTGCCTGATAATCGCCAGCTGGGCCGCAGGATTCATGCCTGCTCAGCTGCCTGATAATCGCCAGCTGGGCCGCAGGATTCATGCCTGCTCAGCTGCCTGATAATCGCCAGCTGGGCCGCAGGATTCATGCCTGCTCAGCTGCCTGATAATCGCCAGCTGGGCCGCAGGATTCATGCCTGCTCAGCTGCCTGATAATCGCCAGCTGGGCCGCAGGATTCATGCCTGCTCAGCTGCCTGATAATCGCCAGCTGGGCCGCAGGATTCATGCCTGCTCAGCTGCTTGATTCTTGCCTGCTGAGGCACATGATCCGTGCAGGAGAGCTACCTGATCAGCACATGAGCAGTCACATGATCAGCGCCTCTCAGTCACCTGATCACTGCATGACAGGCACGTGATCAGTGCCTGCTGAGGTGCGGGATCAGCGCCTGCTCAGCTGCCTGATAATCGCCAGCTGGGCCGCAGGATTCATGCCTGCTCAGCTGCCTGATAATCGCCAGCTGGGCCGCAGGATTCATGCCTGCTCAGCTGCCTGATAATCGCCAGCTGGGCCGCAGGATTCATGCCTGCTCAGCTGCCTGATAACCGCCAGCTGGGCCGCAGGATTCATGCCTGCTCAGCTGCCTGATAATCGCCAGCTGGGCCGCAGGATTCATGCCTGCTCAGCTGCCTGATAATCGCCAGCTGGGCCGCAGGATTCATGCCTGCTCAGCTGCCTGATAATCGCCAGCTGGGCCGCAGGATTCATGCCTGCTCAGCTGCCTGATAATCGCCAGCTGGGCCGCAGGATTCATGCCTGCTCAGCTGCCTGATAATCGCCAGCTGGGCCGCAGGATTCATGCCTGCTCAGCTGCCTGATAATCGCCAGCTGGGCCGCAGGATTCATGCCTGCTCAGCTGCCTGATTCTTGCCTGCTGAGGCACATGATCCGTGCAGGAGAGCTACCTGATCAGCACATGAGCAGTCACATGATCAGCGCCTCTCAGTCACCTGATCACTGCATGACAGGCACGTGATCAGTGCCTGCTGAGGTGCGGGATCAGCGCCTGCTCAGCTGCCTGATAATCGCCAGCTGGGCCGCAGGATTCATGCCTGCTCAGCTGCCTGATAATCGCCAGCTGGGCCGCAGGATTCATGCCTGCTCAGCTGCCTGATAATCGCCAGCTGGGCCGCAGGATTCATGCCTGCTCAGCTGCCTGATAATCGCCAGCTGGGCCGCAGGATTCATGCCTGCTCAGCTGCCTGATAATCGCCAGCTGGGCCGCAGGATTCATGCCTGCTCAGCTGCCTGATAATCGCCAGCTGGGCCGCAGGATTCATGCCTGCTCAGCTGCCTGATAATCGCCAGCTGGGCCGCAGGATTCATGCCTGCTCAGCTGCCTGATAATCGCCAGCTGGGCCGCAGGATTCATGCCTGCTCAGCTGCCTGATAATCGCCAGCTGGGCCGCAGGATTCATGCCTGCTCAGCTGCCTGATAATCGCCAGCTGGGCCGCAGGATTCATGCCTGCTCAGCTGCCTGATAATCGCCAGCTGGGCCGCAGGATTCATGCCTGCTCAGCTGCCTGATTCTTGCCTGCTGGGCCGCATGATCCGTGCAGGAGAGCTACCTGATCAGCACATGAGCAGTCACATGATCAGCGCCTCTCAGTCACCTGATCACTGCATGACAGGCACGTGATCAGTGCCTGCTGAGGTGCGGGATCAGCGCCTGCTCAGCTGCCTGATAATCGCCAGCTGGGCCGCAGGATTCATGCCTGCTCAGCTGCCTGATAATCGCCAGCTGGGCCGCAGGATTCATGCCTGCTCAGCTGCCTGATAATCGCCAGCTGGGCCGCAGGATTCATGCCTGCTCAGCTGCCTGATAATCGCCAGCTGGGCCGCAGGATTCATGCCTGCTCAGCTGCCTGATAATCGCCAGCTGGGCCGCAGGATTCATGCCTGCTCAGCTGCCTGATAATCGCCAGCTGGGCCGCAGGATTCATGCCTGCTCAGCTGCCTGATAATCGCCAGCTGGGCCGCAGGATTCATGCCTGCTCAGCTGCCTGATAATCGCCAGCTGGGCCGCAGGATTCATGCCTGCTCAGCTGCTTGATTCTTGCCTGCTGAGGCACATGATCCGTGCAGGAGAGCTACCTGATCAGCACATGAGCAGTCACATGATCAGCGCCTCTCAGTCACCTGATCACTGCATGACAGGCACGTGATCAGTGCCTGCTGAGGTGCGGGATCAGCGCCTGCTCAGCTGCCTGATAATCGCCAGCTGGGCCGCAGGATTCATGCCTGCTCAGCTGCCTGATAATCGCCAGCTGGGCCGCAGGATTCATGCCTGCTCAGCTGCCTGATAACCGCCAGCTGGGCCGCAGGATTCATGCCTGCTCAGCTGCCTGATAATCGCCAGCTGGGCCGCAGGATTCATGCCTGCTCAGCTGCCTGATAATCGCCAGCTGGGCCGCAGGATTCATGCCTGCTCAGCTGCCTGATAATCGCCAGCTGGGCCGCAGGATTCATGCCTGCTCAGCTGCCTGATAATCGCCAGCTGGGCCGCAGGATTCATGCCTGCTCAGCTGCCTGATAATCGCCAGCTGGGCCGCAGGATTCATGCCTGCTCAGCTGCCTGATAATCGCCAGCTGGGCCGCAGGATTCATGCCTGCTCAGCTGCCTGATAATCGCCAGCTGGGCCGCAGGATTCATGCCTGCTCAGCTGCTTGATTCTTGCCTGCTGAGGCACATGATCCGTGCAGGAGAGCTACCTGATCAGCACATGAGCAGTCACATGATCAGCGCCTCTCAGTCACCTGATCACTGCATGACAGGCACGTGATCAGTGCCTGCTGAGGTGCGGGATCAGCGCCTGCTCAGCTGCCTGATAATCGCCAGCTGGGCCGCAGGATTCATGCCTGCTCAGCTGCCTGATAATCGCCAGCTGGGCCGCAGGATTCATGCCTGCTCAGCTGCCTGATAATCGCCAGCTGGGCCGCAGGATTCATGCCTGCTCAGCTGCCTGATAATCGCCAGCTGGGCCGCAGGATTCATGCCTGCTCAGCTGCCTGATAACCGCCAGCTGGGCCGCAGGATTCATGCCTGCTCAGCTGCCTGATAATCGCCAGCTGGGCCGCAGGATTCATGCCTGCTCAGCTGCCTGATAATCGCCAGCTGGGCCGCAGGATTCATGCCTGCTCAGCTGCCTGATAATCGCCAGCTGGGCCGCAGGATTCATGCCTGCTCAGCTGCCTGATAATCGCCAGCTGGGCCGCAGGATTCATGCCTGCTCAGCTGCTTGATTCTTGCCTGCTGAGGCACATGATCCGTGCAGGAGAGCTACCTGATCAGCACATGAGCAGTCACATGATCAGCGCCTCTCAGTCACCTGATCACTGCATGACAGGCACGTGATCAGTGCCTGCTGAGGTGCGGGATCAGCGCCTGCTCAGCTGCCTGATAATCGCCAGCTGGGCCGCAGGATTCATGCCTGCTCAGCTGCCTGATAATCGCCAGCTGGGCCGCAGGATTCATGCCTGCTCAGCTGCCTGATAATCGCCAGCTGGGCCGCAGGATTCATGCCTGCTCAGCTGCCTGATAATCGCCAGCTGGGCCGCAGGATTCATGCCTGCTCAGCTGCCTGATAATCGCCAGCTGGGCCGCAGGATTCATGCCTGCTCAGCTGCCTGATAATCGCCAGCTGGGCCGCAGGATTCATGCCTGCTCAGCTGCCTGATAATCGCCAGCTGGGCCGCAGGATTCATGCCTGCTCAGCTGCCTGATAATCGCCAGCTGGGCCGCAGGATTCATGCCTGCTCAGCTGCCTGATAATCGCCAGCTGGGCCGCAGGATTCATGCCTGCTCAGCTGCCTGATAATCGCCAGCTGGGCCGCAGGATTCATGCCTGCTCAGCTGCCTGATAATCGCCAGCTGGGCCGCAGGATTCATGCCTGCTCAGCTGCCTGATAATCGCCAGCTGGGCCGCAGGATTCATGCCTGCTCAGCTGCCTGATAATCGCCAGCTGGGCCGCAGGATTCATGCCTGCTCAGCTGCCTGATAATCGCCAGCTGGGCCGCAGGATTCATGCCTGCTCAGCTGCCTGATAATCGCCAGCTGGGCCGCAGGATTCATGCCTGCTCAGCTGCCTGATAATCGCCAGCTGGGCCGCAGGATTCATGCCTGCTCAGCTGCCTGATAATCGCCAGCTGGGCCGCAGGATTCATGCCTGCTCAGCTGCCTGATAATCGCCAGCTGGGCCGCAGGATTCATGCCTGCTCAGCTGCTTGATTCTTGCCTGCTGAGGCACATGATCCGTGCAGGAGAGCTACCTGATCAGCACATGAGCAGTCACATGATCAGCGCCTCTCAGTCACCTGATCACTGCATGACAGGCACGTGATCAGTGCCTGCTGGGTGCGGGATCAGCCTGCTCAGCTGCCTGATAATCGCCAGCTGGGCCGCAGGATTCATGCCTGCTCAGCTGCCTGATAATCGCCAGCTGGGCCGCAGGATTCATGCCTGCTCAGCTGCCTGATAATCGCCAGCTGGGCCGCAGGATTCATGCCTGCTCAGCTGCCTGATAATCGCCAGCTGGGCCGCAGGATTCATGCCTGCTCAGCTGCCTGATAATCGCCAGCTGGGCCGCAGGATTCATGCCTGCTCAGCTGCCTGATAATCGCCAGCTGGGCCGCAGGATTCATGCCTGCTCAGCTGCCTGATAATCGCCAGCTGGGCCGCAGGATTCATGCCTGCTCAGCTGCCTGATAATCGCCAGCTGGGCCGCAGGATTCATGCCTGCTCAGCTGCCTGATAATCGCCAGCTGGGCCGCAGGATTCATGCCTGCTCAGCTGCCTGATAATCGCCAGCTGGGCCGCAGGATTCATGCCTGCTCAGCTGCCTGATAATCGCCAGCTGGGCCGCAGGATTCATGCCTGCTCAGCTGCTTGATTCTTGCCTGCTGAGGCACATGATCCGTGCAGGAGAGCTACCTGATCAGCACATGAGCAGTCACATGATCAGCGCCTCTCAGTCACCTGATCACTGCATGACAGGCACGTGATCAGTGCCTGCTGAGGTGCGGGATCAGCGCCTGCTCAGCTGCCTGATAATCGCCAGCTGGGCCGCAGGATTCATGCCTGCTCAGCTGCCTGATAATCGCCAGCTGGGCCGCAGGATTCATGCCTGCTCAGCTGCCTGATAATCGCCAGCTGGGCCGCAGGATTCATGCCTGCTCAGCTGCCTGATAACCGCCAGCTGGGCCGCAGGATTCATGCCTGCTCAGCTGCCTGATAATCGCCAGCTGGGCCGCAGGATTCATGCCTGCTCAGCTGCCTGATAATCGCCAGCTGGGCCGCAGGATTCATGCCTGCTCAGCTGCCTGATAATCGCCAGCTGGGCCGCAGGATTCATGCCTGCTCAGCTGCCTGATAATCGCCAGCTGGGCCGCAGGATTCATGCCTGCTCAGCTGCCTGATAATCGCCAGCTGGGCCGCAGGATTCATGCCTGCTCAGCTGCCTGATAATCGCCAGCTGGGCCGCAGGATTCATGCCTGCTCAGCTGCTTGATTCTTGCCTGCTGAGGCACATGATCCGTGCCTGCTCAGCTACCTGATCAGCACATGAGCAGTCACATGATCAGCGCTCAGTCACCTGATCACTGCATGACAGGCACGTGATCAGTGCCTGCTGAGCCAGCTGCGGGATCAGCGCCTGCTCAGCTGCCTGATAATCGCCAGCTGGGCCGCAGGATTCATGCCTGCTCAGCTGCCTGATAATCGCCAGCTGGGCCGCAGGATTCATGCCTGCTCAGCTGCCTGATAATCGCCAGCTGGGCCGCAGGATTCATGCCTGCTCAGCTGCCTGATAATCGCCAGCTGGGCCGCAGGATTCATGCCTGCTCAGCTGCCTGATAATCGCCAGCTGGGCCGCAGGATTCATGCCTGCTCAGCTGCTTGATTCTTGCCTGCTGAGGCACATGATCCGTGCAGGAGAGCTACCTGATCAGCACATGAGCAGTCACATGATCAGCGCCTCTCAGTCACCTGATCACTGCATGACAGGCACGTGATCAGTGCCTGCTGAGGTGCGGGATCAGCGCCTGCTCAGCTGCCTGATAATCGCCAGCTGGGCCGCAGGATTCATGCCTGCTCAGCTGCCTGATAATCGCCAGCTGGGCCGCAGGATTCATGCCTGCTCAGCTGCCTGATAACCGCCAGCTGGGCCGCAGGATTCATGCCTGCTCAGCTGCCTGATAATCGCCAGCTGGGCCGCAGGATTCATGCCTGCTCAGCTGCCTGATAATCGCCAGCTGGGCCGCAGGATTCATGCCTGCTCAGCTGCCTGATAACCGCCAGCTGGGCCGCAGGATTCATGCCTGCTCAGCTGCCTGATAATCGCCAGCTGGGCCGCAGGATTCATGCCTGCTCAGCTGCCTGATAATCGCCAGCTGGGCCGCAGGATTCATGCCTGCTCAGCTGCCTGATAATCGCCAGCTGGGCCGCAGGATTCATGCCTGCTCAGCTGCCTGATAATCGCCAGCTGGGCCGCAGGATTCATGCCTGCTCAGCTGCCTGATAATCGCCAGCTGGGCCGCAGGATTCATGCCTGCTCAGCTGCTTGATTCTTGCCTGCTGAGGCACATGATCCGTGCAGGAGAGCTACCTGATCAGCACATGAGCAGTCACATGATCAGCGCCTCTCAGTCACCTGATCACTGCATGACAGGCACGTGATCAGTGCCTGCTGAGGTGCGGGATCAGCGCCTGCTCAGCTGCCTGATAATCGCCAGCTGGGCCGCAGGATTCATGCCTGCTCAGCTGCCTGATAATCGCCAGCTGGGCCGCAGGATTCATGCCTGCTCAGCTGCCTGATAATCGCCAGCTGGGCCGCAGGATTCATGCCTGCTCAGCTGCCTGATAATCGCCAGCTGGGCCGCAGGATTCATGCCTGCTCAGCTGCCTGATAATCGCCAGCTGGGCCGCAGGATTCATGCCTGCTCAGCTGCCTGATAACCGCCAGCTGGGCCGCAGGATTCATGCCTGCTCAGCTGCCTGATAATCGCCAGCTGGGCCGCAGGATTCATGCCTGCTCAGCTGCCTGATAATCGCCAGCTGGGCCGCAGGATTCATGCCTGCTCAGCTGCCTGATAATCGCCAGCTGGGCCGCAGGATTCATGCCTGCTCAGCTGCCTGATAATCGCCAGCTGGGCCGCAGGATTCATGCCTGCTCAGCTGCCTGATAATCGCCAGCTGGGCCGCAGGATTCATGCCTGCTCAGCTGCCTGATTCTTGCCAGCTGAGGCACAGGATCCGTGCAGGAGAGCTACCTGATCAGCACATGAGCAGTCACATGATCAGCGCCTCTCAGTCACCTGATCACTGCATGACAGGCACGTGATCAGTGCCTGCTGAGGTGCGGGATCAGCGCCTGCTCAGCTGCCTGATAATCGCCAGCTGGGCCGCAGGATTCATGCCTGCTCAGCTGCCTGATAATCGCCAGCTGGGACGCAGGATTCATGCCTGCTCAGCTGCCTGATAATCGCCAGCTGGGCCGCAGGATTCATGCCTGCTCAGCTGCCTGATAATCGCCAGCTGGGCCGCAGGATTCATGCCTGCTCAGCTGCCTGATAACGCCAGCTGGGCCGCAGGATTCATGCCTGCTCAGCTGCCTGATAATCGCCAGCTGGGCCGCAGGATTCATGCCTGCTCAGCTGCCTGATAATCGCCAGCTGGGCCGCAGGATTCATGCCTGCTCAGCTGCCTGATAACGCCAGCCCGCAGGATTCATGCCTGCTCAGCTGCCTGATTCATGCCTGCTGGGCAGATCTGCCTGCCTGATGTCCGCAGCAGCACCTGCTCAGCCGCTGATTGCCAGCTGGGCCGCAGGATTCATGCCTGCTCAGCTGCCTGATAATCGCCAGCTGGGCCGCAGGATTCATGCCTGCTCAGCTGCCTGATAATCGCCAGCTGGGCCGCAGGATTCATGCCTGCTCAGCTGCCTGATAATCGCCAGCTGGGCCGCAGGATTCATGCCTGCTCAGCTGCCTGATAATCGCCAGCTGGGCCGCAGGATTCATGCCTGCTCAGCTGCCTGATAATCGCCAGCTGGGCCGCAGGATTCATGCCTGCTCAGCTGCCTGATAATCGCCAGCTGGGCCGCAGGATTCATGCCTGCTCAGCTGCCTGATAATCGCCAGCTGGGCCGCAGGATTCATGCCTGCTCAGCTGCCTGATAATCGCCAGCTGGGCCGCAGGATTCATGCCTGCTCAGCTGCCTGATAATCGCCAGCTGGGCCGCAGGATTCATGCCTGCTCAGCTGCCTGATAATCGCCAGCTGGGCCGCAGGATTCATGCCTGCTCAGCTGCTTGATTCTTGCCTGCTGAGGCACATGATCCGTGCAGGAGAGCTACCTGATCAGCACATGAGCAGTCACATGATCAGCGCCTCTCAGTCACCTGATCACTGCATGACAGGCACGTGATCAGTGCCTGCTGAGGTGCGGGATCAGCGCCTGCTCAGCTGCCTGATAATCGCCAGCTGGGCCGCAGGATTCATGCCTGCTCAGCTGCCTGATAATCGCCAGCTGGGCCGCAGGATTCATGCCTGCTCAGCTGCCTGATAATCGCCAGCTGGGCCGCAGGATTCATGCCTGCTCAGCTGCCTGATAATCGCCAGCTGGGCCGCAGGATTCATGCCTGCTCAGCTGCCTGATAACCGCCAGCTGGGCCGCAGGATTCATGCCTGCTCAGCTGCCTGATAATCGCCAGCTGGGCCGCAGGATTCATGCCTGCTCAGCTGCCTGATAATCGCCAGCTGGGCCGCAGGATTCATGCCTGCTCAGCTGCCTGATAATCGCCAGCTGGGCCGCAGGATTCATGCCTGCTCAGCTGCCTGATAATCGCCAGCTGGGCCGCAGGATTCATGCCTGCTCAGCTGCTTGATTCTTGCCTGCTGAGGCACATGATCCGTGCAGGAGAGCTACCTGATCAGCACATGAGCAGTCACATGATCAGCGCCTCTCAGTCACCTGATCACTGCATGACAGGCACGTGATCAGTGCCTGCTGAGGTGCGGGATCAGCGCCTGCTCAGCTGCCTGATAATCGCCAGCTGGGCCGCAGGATTCATGCCTGCTCAGCTGCCTGATAATCGCCAGCTGGGCCGCAGGATTCATGCCTGCTCAGCTGCCTGATAATCGCCAGCTGGGCCGCAGGATTCATGCCTGCTCAGCTGCCTGATAATCGCCAGCTGGGCCGCAGGATTCATGCCTGCTCAGCTGCCTGATAACCGCCAGCTGGGCCGCAGGATTCATGCCTGCTCAGCTGCCTGATAACCGCCAGCTGGGCCGCAGGATTCATGCCTGCTCAGCTGCCTGATAATCGCCAGCTGGGCCGCAGGATTCATGCCTGCTCAGCTGCCTGATAATCGCCAGCTGGGCCGCAGGATTCATGCCTGCTCAGCTGCCTGATAATCGCCAGCTGGGCCGCAGGATTCATGCCTGCTCAGCTGCCTGATAATCGCCAGCTGGGCCGCAGGATTCATGCCTGCTCAGCTGCCTGATAATCGCCAGCTGGGCCGCAGGATTCATGCCTGCTCAGCTGCCTGATAATCGCCAGCTGGGCCGCAGGATTCATGCCTGCTCAGCTGCCTGATAATCGCCAGCTGGGCCGCAGGATTCATGCCTGCTCAGCTGCCTGATAACCGCCAGCTGGGCCGCAGGATTCATGCCTGCTCAGCTGCCTGATAATCGCCAGCTGGGCCGCAGGATTCATGCCTGCTCAGCTGCCTGATAATCGCCAGCTGGGCCGCAGGATTCATGCCTGCTCAGCTGCCTGATAATCGCCAGCTGGGCCGCAGGATTCATGCCTGCTCAGCTGCCTGATAATCGCCAGCTGGGCCGCAGGATTCATGCCTGCTCAGCTGCTTGATTCTTGCCTGCTGAGGCACATGATCCGTGCAGGAGAGCTACCTGATCAGCACATGAGCAGTCACATGATCAGCGCCTCTCAGTCACCTGATCACTGCATGACAGGCACGTGATCAGTGCCTGCTGAGGTGCGGGATCAGCGCCTGCTCAGCTGCCTGATAATCGCCAGCTGGGCCGCAGGATTCATGCCTGCTCAGCTGCCTGATAATCGCCAGCTGGGCCGCAGGATTCATGCCTGCTCAGCTGCCTGATAACCGCCAGCTGGGCCGCAGGATTCATGCCTGCTCAGCTGCCTGATAATCGCCAGCTGGGCCGCAGGATTCATGCCTGCTCAGCTGCCTGATAACGCCAGCTGGGCCGCAGGATTCATGCCTGCTCAGCTGCCTGATAATCGCCAGCTGGGCCGCAGGATTCATGCCTGCTCAGCTGCCTGATAATCGCCAGCTGGGCCGCAGGATTCATGCCTGCTCAGCTGCCTGATAATCGCCAGCTGGGCCGCAGGATTCATGCCTGCTCAGCTGCCTGATAATCGCCAGCTGGGCCGCAGGATTCATGCCTGCTCAGCTGCCTGATAATCGCCAGCTGGGCCGCAGGATTCATGCCTGCTCAGCTGCCTGATAATCGCCAGCTGGGCCGCAGGATTCATGCCTGCTCAGCTGCTTGATTCTTGCCAGCTGAGGCACATGATCCGTGCAGGAGAGCTGCCTGATCAGCACATGAGCAGTCACATGATCAGCGCCTCTCAGTCACCTGATCACTGCATGACAGGCACGTGATCAGTGCCTGCTGAGGTGCGGGATCAGCGCCTGCTCAGCTGCCTGATAATCGCCAGCTGGGCCGCAGGATTCATGCCTGCTCAGCTGCCTGATAATCGCCAGCTGGGCCGCAGGATTCATGCCTGCTCAGCTGCCTGATAATCGCCAGCTGGGCCGCAGGATTCATGCCTGCTCAGCTGCCTGATAACCGCCAGCTGGGCCGCAGGATTCATGCCTGCTCAGCTGCCTGATAATCGCCAGCTGGGCCGCAGGATTCATGCCTGCTCAGCTGCCTGATAATCGCCAGCTGGGCCGCAGGATTCATGCCTGCTCAGCTGCCTGATAACCGCCAGCTGGGCCGCAGGATTCATGCCTGCTCAGCTGCCTGATAATCGCCAGCTGGGCCGCAGGATTCATGCCTGCTCAGCTGCCTGATAATCGCCAGCTGGGCCGCAGGATTCATGCCTGCTCAGCTGCCTGATAATCGCCAGCTGGGCCGCAGGATTCATGCCTGCTCAGCTGCTTGATTCTTGCCTGCTGAGGCACATGATCCGTGCAGGAGAGCTACCTGATCAGCACATGAGCAGTCACATGATCAGCGCCTCTCAGTCACCTGATCACTGCATGACAGGCACGTGATCAGTGCCTGCTGAGGTGCGGGATCAGCGCCTGCTCAGCTGCCTGATAATCGCCAGCTGGGCCGCAGGATTCATGCCTGCTCAGCTGCCTGATAATCGCCAGCTGGGCCGCAGGATTCATGCCTGCTCAGCTGCCTGATAATCGCCAGCTGGGCCGCAGGATTCATGCCTGCTCAGCTGCCTGATAATCGCCAGCTGGGCCGCAGGATTCATGCCTGCTCAGCTGCCTGATAATCGCCAGCTGGGCCGCAGGATTCATGCCTGCTCAGCTGCCTGATAATGCCAGCTGGGCCGCAGGATTCATGCCTGCTCAGCTGCCTGATAACGCGCAGCTGGGCCGCAGGATTCATGCCTGATCAGCTGCCTGATCAGCACCTGATCCGCAGGACAGGCACTGATCAGCTGCCTGATAAGCCAGCTGGGCCGCAGGATCATGCCTGCTCAGCTGCCTGATAATCGCCAGCTGGGCCGCAGGATTCATGCCTGCTCAGCTGCCTGATAATCGCCAGCTGGGCCGCAGGATTCATGCCTGCTCAGCTGCCTGATAATCGCCAGCTGGGCCGCAGGATTCATGCCTGCTCAGCTGCCTGATAATCGCCAGCTGGGCCGCAGGATTCATGCCTGCTCAGCTGCCTGATAATCGCCAGCTGGGCCGCAGGATTCATGCCTGCTCAGCTGCCTGATAATCGCCAGCTGGGCCGCAGGATTCATGCCTGCTCAGCTGCCTGATAATCGCCAGCTGGGCCGCAGGATTCATGCCTGCTCAGCTGCCTGATAACCGCCAGCTGGGCCGCAGGATTCATGCCTGCTCAGCTGCCTGATAATCGCCAGCTGGGCCGCAGGATTCATGCCTGCTCAGCTGCCTGATAATCGCCAGCTGGGCCGCAGGATTCATGCCTGCTCAGCTGCCTGATAATCGCCAGCTGGGCCGCAGGATTCATGCCTGCTCAGCTGCTTGATTCTTGCCTGCTGAGGCACATGATCCGTGCAGGAGAGCTACCTGATCAGCACATGAGCAGTCACATGATCAGCGCCTCTCAGTCACCTGATCACTGCATGACAGGCACGTGATCAGTGCCTGCTGAGGATGCCTGCTCAGGCCTGATCAGCGCCTGCCTGCTCAGCTGCCTGATAATCGCCAGCTGGGCCGCAGGATTCATGCCTGCTCAGCTGCCTGATAATCGCCAGCTGGGCCGCAGGATTCATGCCTGCTCAGCTGCCTGATAATCGCCAGCTGGGCCGCAGGATTCATGCCTGCTCAGCTGCCTGATAATCGCCAGCTGGGCCGCAGGATTCATGCCTGCTCAGCTGCCTGATAATCGCCAGCTGGGCCGCAGGATTCATGCCTGCTCAGCTGCCTGATAATCGCCAGCTGGGCCGCAGGATTCATGCCTGCTCAGCTGCCTGATAATCGCCAGCTGGGCCGCAGGATTCATGCCTGCTCAGCTGCCTGATAATCGCCAGCTGGGCCGCAGGATTCATGCCTGCTCAGCTGCCTGATAATCGCCAGCTGGGCCGCAGGATTCATGCCTGCTCAGCTGCCTGATAATCGCCAGCTGGGCCGCAGGATTCATGCCTGCTCAGCTGCTTGATTCTTGCCTGCTGAGGCACATGATCCGTGCAGGAGAGCTACCTGATCAGCACATGAGCAGTCACATGATCAGCGCCTCTCAGTCACCTGATCACTGCATGACAGGCACGTGATCAGTGCCTGCTGAGGTGCGGGATCAGCGCCTGCTCAGCTGCCTGATAATCGCCAGCTGGGCCGCAGGATTCATGCCTGCTCAGCTGCCTGATAATCGCCAGCTGGGCCGCAGGATTCATGCCTGCTCAGCTGCCTGATAATCGCCAGCTGGGCCGCAGGATTCATGCCTGCTCAGCTGCCTGATAATCGCCAGCTGGGCCGCAGGATTCATGCCTGCTCAGCTGCCTGATAACCGCCAGCTGGGCCGCAGGATTCATGCCTGCTCAGCTGCCTGATAATCGCCAGCTGGGCCGCAGGATTCATGCCTGCTCAGCTGCCTGATAATCGCCAGCTGGGCCGCAGGATTCATGCCTGCTCAGCTGCCTGATAATCGCCAGCTGGGCCGCAGGATTCATGCCTGCTCAGCTGCTTGATTCTTGCCTGCTGAGGCACATGATCCGTGCAGGAGAGCTACCTGATCAGCACATGAGCAGTCACATGATCAGCGCCTCTCAGTCACCTGATCACTGCATGACAGGCACGTGATCAGTGCCTGCTGGGTGCGGGATCATGCCTGCTCAGCTGCCTGATAATCGCCAGCTGGGCCGCAGGATTCATGCCTGCTCAGCTGCCTGATAATCGCCAGCTGGGCCGCAGGATTCATGCCTGCTCAGCTGCCTGATAATCGCCAGCTGGGCCGCAGGATTCATGCCTGCTCAGCTGCCTGATAATCGCCAGCTGGGCCGCAGGATTCATGCCTGCTCAGCTGCCTGATAATCGCCAGCTGGGCCGCAGGATTCATGCCTGCTCAGCTGCCTGATAATCGCCAGCTGGGCCGCAGGATTCATGCCTGCTCAGCTGCCTGATAATCGCCAGCTGGGCCGCAGGATTCATGCCTGCTCAGCTGCCTGATAATCGCCAGCTGGGCCGCAGGATTCATGCCTGCTCAGCTGCCTGATAATCGCCAGCTGGGCCGCAGGATTCATGCCTGCTCAGCTGCCTGATAATCGCCAGCTGGGCCGCAGGATTCATGCCTGCTCAGCTGCCTGATAATCGCCAGCTGGGCCGCAGGATTCATGCCTGCTCAGCTGCCTGATAATCGCCTGCACATGATCCGTGCAGGAGAGCTACCTGATCAGCACATGAGCAGTCACATGATCAGCGCCTCTCAGTCACCTGATCACTGCATGACAGGCACGTGATCAGTGCCTGCTGGGCCGCAGGATTCATGCCTGCTCAGCTGCCTGATAATCGCCAGCTGGGCCGCAGGATTCATGCCTGCTCAGCTGCCTGATAATCGCCAGCTGGGCCGCAGGATTCATGCCTGCTCAGCTGCCTGATAATCGCCAGCTGGGCCGCAGGATTCATGCCTGCTCAGCTGCCTGATAATCGCCAGCTGGGCCGCAGGATTCATGCCTGCTCAGCTGCCTGATAATCGCCAGCTGGGCCGCAGGATTCATGCCTGCTCAGCTGCCTGATAATCGCCAGCTGGGCCGCAGGATTCATGCCTGCTCAGCTGCCTGATAATCGCCAGCTGGGCCGCAGGATTCATGCCTGCTCAGCTGCCTGATAATCGCCAGCTGGGCCGCAGGATTCATGCCTGCTCAGCTGCCTGATAATCGCCAGCTGGGCCGCAGGATTCATGCCTGCTCAGCTGCCTGATAATCGCCAGCTGGGCCGCAGGATTCATGCCTGCTCAGCTGCTTGATTCTTGCCTGCTGAGGCACATGATCCGTGCAGGAGAGCTACCTGATCAGCACATGAGCAGTCACATGATCAGCGCCTCTCAGTCACCTGATCACTGCATGACAGGCACGTGATCAGTGCCTGCTGAGGTGCGGGATCAGCGCCTGCTCAGCTGCCTGATAATCGCCAGCTGGGCCGCAGGATTCATGCCTGCTCAGCTGCCTGATAATCGCCAGCTGGGCCGCAGGATTCATGCCTGCTCAGCTGCCTGATAATCGCCAGCTGGGCCGCAGGATTCATGCCTGCTCAGCTGCCTGATAATCGCCAGCTGGGCCGCAGGATTCATGCCTGCTCAGCTGCCTGATAATCGCCAGCTGGGCCGCAGGATTCATGCCTGCTCAGCTGCCTGATTCTTGCCAGCTGAGGCACATGATCCGTGCAGGAGAGCTACCTGAGCAGAGCAGTCACATGATCAGCGCCTCTCAGTCACCTGATCACTGCATGACAGGCACGTGATCAGTGCCTGCTGAGGTGCGGGATTCATGCCTGCTCAGCTGCCTGATAATCGCCAGCTGGGCCGCAGGATTCATGCCTGCTCAGCTGCCTGATAATCGCCAGCTGGGCCGCAGGATTCATGCCTGCTCAGCTGCCTGATAATCGCCAGCTGGGCCGCAGGATTCATGCCTGCTCAGCTGCCTGATAATCGCCAGCTGGGCCGCAGGATTCATGCCTGCTCAGCTGCCTGATAATCGCCAGCTGGGCCGCAGGATTCATGCCTGCTCAGCTGCCTGATAATCGCCAGCTGGGCCGCAGGATTCATGCCTGCTCAGCTGCCTGATAATCGCCAGCTGGGCCGCAGGATTCATGCCTGCTCAGCTGCCTGATAATCGCCAGCTGGGCCGCAGGATTCATGCCTGCTCAGCTGCCTGATAATCGCCAGCTGGGCCGCAGGATTCATGCCTGCTCAGCTGCCTGATAATCGCCAGCTGGGCCGCAGGATTCATGCCTGCTCAGCTGCCTGATAATCGCCAGCTGGGCCGCAGGATTCATGCCTGCTCAGCTGCTTGATTCTTGCCTGCTGAGGCACATGATCCGTGCAGGAGAGCTACCTGATCAGCACATGAGCAGTCACATGATCAGCGCCTCTCAGTCACCTGATCACTGCATGACAGGCACGTGATCAGTGCCTGCTGAGGTGCGGGATCAGCGCCTGCTCAGCTGCCTGATAATCGCCAGCTGGGCCGCAGGATTCATGCCTGCTCAGCTGCCTGATAATCGCCAGCTGGGCCGCAGGATTCATGCCTGCTCAGCTGCCTGATAATCGCCAGCTGGGCCGCAGGATTCATGCCTGCTCAGCTGCCTGATAATCGCCAGCTGGGCCGCAGGATTCATGCCTGCTCAGCTGCCTGATAACCGCCAGCTGGGCCGCAGGATTCATGCCTGCTCAGCTGCCTGATAACCGCCAGCTGGGCCGCAGGATTCATGCCTGCTCAGCTGCCTGATAATCGCCAGCTGGGCCGCAGGATTCATGCCTGCTCAGCTGCCTGATAATCGCCAGCTGGGCCGCAGGATTCATGCCTGCTCAGCTGCCTGATAATCGCCAGCTGGGCCGCAGGATTCATGCCTGCTCAGCTGCCTGATAATCGCCAGCTGGGCCGCAGGATTCATGCCTGCTCAGCTGCCTGATAATCGCCAGCTGGGCCGCAGGATTCATGCCTGCTCAGCTGCCTGATAATCGCCAGCTGGGCCGCAGGATTCATGCCTGCTCAGCTGCCTGATAATCGCCAGCTGGGCCGCAGGATTCATGCCTGCTCAGCTGCCTGATAATCGCCAGCTGGGCCGCAGGATTCATGCCTGCTCAGCTGCCTGATAATCGCCAGCTGGGCCGCAGGATTCATGCCTGCTCAGCTGCCTGATAATCGCCAGCTGGGCCGCAGGATTCATGCCTGCTCAGCTGCCTGATAACCGCCAGCTGGGCCGCAGGATTCATGCCTGCTCAGCTGCCTGATAATCGCCAGCTGGGCCGCAGGATTCATGCCTGCTCAGCTGCCTGATAACCGCCAGCTGGGCCGCAGGATTCATGCCTGCTCAGCTGCCTGATAATCGCCAGCTGGGCCGCAGGATTCATGCCTGCTCAGCTGCCTGATAATCGCCAGCTGGGCCGCAGGATTCATGCCTGCTCAGCTGCCTGATAATCGCCAGCTGGGCCGCAGGATTCATGCCTGCTCAGCTGCCTGATAACCGCCAGCTGGGCCGCAGGATTCATGCCTGCTCAGCTGCCTGATAATCGCCAGCTGGGCCGCAGGATTCATGCCTGCTCAGCTGCCTGATAATCGCCAGCTGGGCCGCAGGATTCATGCCTGCTCAGCTGCCTGATAATCGCCAGCTGGGCCGCAGGATTCATGCCTGCTCAGCTGCCTGATAATCGCCAGCTGGGCCGCAGGATTCATGCCTGCTCAGCTGCCTGATAATCGCCAGCTGGGCCGCAGGATTCATGCCTGCTCAGCTGCCTGATAACCGCCAGCTGGGCCGCAGGATTCATGCCTGCTCAGCTGCCTGATAATCGCCAGCTGGGCCGCAGGATTCATGCCTGCTCAGCTGCCTGATAATCGCCAGCTGGGCCGCAGGATTCATGCCTGCTCAGCTGCCTGATAATCGCCAGCTGGGCCGCAGGATTCATGCCTGCTCAGCTGCTTGATTCTTGCCTGCTGAGGCACATGATCCGTGCAGGAGAGCTACCTGATCAGCACATGAGCAGTCACATGATCAGCGCCTCAGTCACCTGATCACTGCATGACAGGCACGTGATCAGTGCCTGCTGAGGTGCGGGATCAGCGCCTGCTCAGCTGCCTGATAACCGCCAGCTGGGCCGCAGGATTCATGCCTGCTCAGCTGCCTGATAATCGCCAGCTGGGCCGCAGGATTCATGCCTGCTCAGCTGCCTGATAACCGCCAGCTGGGCCGCAGGATTCATGCCTGCTCAGCTGCCTGATAACGCCAGCTGGGCCGCAGGATTCATGCCTGCTCAGCTGCCTGATAATCGCCAGCTGGGCCGCAGGATTCATGCCTGCTCAGCTGCCTGATAATCGCCAGCTGGGCCGCAGGATTCATGCCTGCTCAGCTGCCTGATAATCGCCAGCTGGGCCGCAGGATTCATGCCTGCTCAGCTGCCTGATAATCGCCAGCTGGGCCGCAGGATTCATGCCTGCTCAGCTGCCTGATAATCGCCAGCTGGGCCGCAGGATTCATGCCTGCTCAGCTGCCTGATAATCGCCAGCTGGGCCGCAGGATTCATGCCTGCTCAGCTGCCTGATAATCGCCAGCTGGGCCGCAGGATTCATGCCTGCTCAGCTGCTTGATTCTTGCCTGCTGAGGCACATGATCCGTGCAGGAGAGCTACCTGATCAGCACATGAGCAGTCACATGATCAGCGCCTCTCAGTCACCTGATCACTGCATGACAGGCACGTGATCAGTGCCTGCTGAGGTGCGGGATCAGCGCCTGCTCAGCTGCCTGATAATCGCCAGCTGGGCCGCAGGATTCATGCCTGCTCAGCTGCCTGATAATCGCCAGCTGGGCCGCAGGATTCATGCCTGCTCAGCTGCCTGATAATCGCCAGCTGGGCCGCAGGATTCATGCCTGCTCAGCTGCCTGATAATCGCCAGCTGGGCCGCAGGATTCATGCCTGCTCAGCTGCCTGATAATCGCCAGCTGGGCCGCAGGATTCATGCCTGCTCAGCTGCCTGATAATCGCCAGCTGGGCCGCAGGATTCATGCCTGCTCAGCTGCCTGATAATTGCCAGCTGGGCCGCAGGATTCATGCCTGGAGAGCTACCTGATCAGCACATGAGCAGTCACATGATCAGTGCCTCTCAGTCACCTGATCACTGCATGACAGGCACGTGATCAGTGCCTCTGAGGCGGGATCATGCCTGCTCAGCTGCCTGATAATCGCCAGCTGGGCCGCAGGATTCATGCCTGCTCAGCTGCCTGATAATCGCCAGCTGGGCCGCAGGATTCATGCCTGCTCAGCTGCCTGATAATCGCCAGCTGGGCCGCAGGCCTTCATGCCTGCTCAGCTGCCTGATCAGTGCCAGCTGGGCCGCAGGATTCATGCCTGCTCAGCTGCCTGATAACCGCCAGCTGGGCCGCAGGATTCATGCCTGCTCAGCTGCCTGATAATCGCCAGCTGGGCCGCAGGATTCATGCCTGCTCAGCTGCCTGATAATCGCCAGCTGGGCCGCAGGATTCATGCCTGCTCAGCTGCTTGATTCTTGCCTGCTGAGGCACATGATCCGTGCAGGAGAGCTACCTGATCAGCACATGAGCAGTCACATGATCAGCGCCTCTCAGTCACCTGATCACTGCATGACAGGCACGTGATCAGTGCCTGCTGAGGTGCGGGATCAGCGCCTGCTCAGCTGCCTGATAATCGCCAGCTGGGCCGCAGGATTCATGCCTGCTCAGCTGCCTGATAATCGCCAGCTGGGCCGCAGGATTCATGCCTGCTCAGCTGCCTGATAACCGCCAGCTGGGCCGCAGGATTCATGCCTGCTCAGCTGCCTGATAATCGCCAGCTGGGCCGCAGGATTCATGCCTGCTCAGCTGCCTGATAATCGCCAGCTGGGCCGCAGGATTCATGCCTGCTCAGCTGCCTGATAATCGCCAGCTGGGCCGCAGGATTCATGCCTGCTCAGCTGCCTGATAATCGCCAGCTGGGCCGCAGGATTCATGCCTGCTCAGCTGCCTGATAATCGCCAGCTGGGCCGCAGGATTCATGCCTGCTCAGCTGCCTGATAATCGCCAGCTGGGCCGCAGGATTCATGCCTGCTCAGCTGCCTGATAATCGCCAGCTGGGCCGCAGGATTCATGCCTGCTCAGCTGCCTGATAATCGCCAGCTGGGCCGCAGGATTCATGCCTGCTCAGCTGCCTGATAACCGCCAGCTGGGCCGCAGGATTCATGCCTGCTCAGCTGCCTGATAATCGCCAGCTGGGCCGCAGGATTCATGCCTGCTCAGCTGCCTGATAACCGCCAGCTGGGCCGCAGGATTCATGCCTGCTCAGCTGCCTGATAATCGCCAGCTGGGCCGCAGGATTCATGCCTGCTCAGCTGCCTGATAATCGCCAGCTGGGCCGCAGGATTCATGCCTGCTCAGCTGCCTGATAATCGCCAGCTGGGCCGCAGGATTCATGCCTGCTCAGCTGCCTGATAAGCCAGCTGGGCCGCAGGATTCATGCCTGCTCAGCTGCCTGATAATCGCCAGCTGGGCCGCAGGATTCATGCCTGCTCAGCTGCCTGATAATCGCCAGCTGGGCCGCAGGATTCATGCCTGCTCAGCTGCCTGATAATCGCCAGCTGGGCCGCAGGATTCATGCCTGCTCAGCTGCCTGATAATCGCCAGCTGGGCCGCAGGATTCATGCCTGCTCAGCTGCCTGATAATCGCCAGCTGGGCCGCAGGATTCATGCCTGCTCAGCTGCCTGATAATCGCCAGCTGGGCCGCAGGATTCATGCCTGCTCAGCTGCCTGATAATCGCCAGCTGGGCCGCAGGATTCATGCCTGCTCAGCTGCCTGATAATCGCCAGCTGGGCCGCAGGATTCATGCCTGCTCAGCTGCCTGATAACCGCCAGCTGGGCCGCAGGATTCATGCCTGCTCAGCTGCCTGATAATCGCCAGCTGGGCCGCAGGATTCATGCCTGCTCAGCTGCCTGATAATCGCCAGCTGGGCCGCAGGATTCATGCCTGCTCAGCTGCCTGATAATCGCCAGCTGGGCCGCAGGATTCATGCCTGCTCAGCTGCCTGATAATCGCCAGCTGGGCCGCAGGATTCATGCCTGCTCAGCTGCCTGATAATCGCCAGCTGGGCCGCAGGATTCATGCCTGCTCAGCTGCCTGATAAGCCAGCTGGGCCGCAGGATTCATGCCTGCTCAGCTGCCTGATAAGCCAGCTGGGCCGCAGGATTCATGCCTGCTCAGCTGCCTGATAATCGCCAGCTGGGCCGCAGGATTCATGCCTGCTCAGCTGCCTGATAATCGCCAGCTGGGCCGCAGGATTCATGCCTGCTCAGCTGCCTGATAACCGCCAGCTGGGCCGCAGGATTCATGCCTGCTCAGCTGCCTGATAACCGCCAGCTGGGCCGCAGGATTCATGCCTGCTCAGCTGCCTGATAATCGCCAGCTGGGCCGCAGGATTCATGCCTGCTCAGCTGCCTGATAATCGCCAGCTGGGCCGCAGGATTCATGCCTGCTCAGCTGCCTGATAACCGCCAGCTGGGCCGCAGGATTCATGCCTGCTCAGCTGCCTGATAACCGCCAGCTGGGCCGCAGGATTCATGCCTGCTCAGCTGCCTGATAATCGCCAGCTGGGCCGCAGGATTCATGCCTGCTCAGCTGCCTGATAATCGCCAGCTGGGCCGCAGGATTCATGCCTGCTCAGCTGCCTGATAACCGCCAGCTGGGCCGCAGGATTCATGCCTGCTCAGCTGCCTGATAACCGCCAGCTGGGCCGCAGGATTCATGCCTGCTCAGCTGCCTGATCGCCAGCTGGGCCGCAGGATTCATGCCTGCTCAGCTGCCTGATAATCGCCAGCTGGGCCGCAGGATTCATGCCTGCTCAGCTGCCTGATAATCGCCAGCTGGGCCGCAGGATTCATGCCTGCTCAGCTGCCTGATAATCGCCAGCTGGGCCGCAGGATTCATGCCTGCTCAGCTGCCTGATAACCGCCAGCTGGGCCGCAGGATTCATGCCTGCTCAGCTGCCTGATAATCGCCAGCTGGGCCGCAGGATTCATGCCTGCTCAGCTGCCTGATAACCGCCAGCTGGGCCGCAGGATTCATGCCTGCTCAGCTGCCTGATAATCGCCAGCTGGGCCGCAGGATTCATGCCTGCTCAGCTGCCTGATAATCGCCAGCTGGGCCGCAGGATTCATGCCTGCTCAGCTGCCTGATAATCGCCAGCTGGGCCGCAGGATTCATGCCTGCTCAGCTGCTTGATTCTTGCCTGCTGAGGCACATGATCCGTAGGAGAGCTACCTGATCAGCACATGAGCAGTCACATGATCAGCGCCTCTCAGTCACCTGATCACTGCATGACAGGCACGTGATCAGTGCCTGCTGAGGTGCGGGATCAGCGCCTGCTCAGCTGCCTGATAATCGCCAGCTGGGCCGCAGGATTCATGCCTGCTCAGCTGCCTGATAATCGCCAGCTGGGCCGCAGGATTCATGCCTGCTCAGCTGCCTGATAACCGCCAGCTGGGCCGCAGGATTCATGCCTGCTCAGCTGCCTGATAACCGCCAGCTGGGCCGCAGGATTCATGCCTGCTCAGCTGCCTGATAACCGCCAGCTGGGCCGCAGGATTCATGCCTGCTCAGCTGCCTGATAACCGCCAGCTGGGCCGCAGGATTCATGCCTGCTCAGCTGCCTGATAACCGCCAGCTGGGCCGCAGGATTCATGCCTGCTCAGCTGCCTGATAATCGCCAGCTGGGCCGCAGGATTCATGCCTGCTCAGCTGCCTGATAATCGCCAGCTGGGCCGCAGGATTCATGCCTGCTCAGCTGCCTGATAATCGCCAGCTGGGCCGCAGGATTCATGCCTGCTCAGCTGCTTGATTCTTGCCTGCTGAGGCACATGATCCGTGCAGGAGAGCTACCTGATCAGCACATGAGCAGTCACATGATCAGCGCCTCTCAGTCACCTGATCACTGCATGACAGGCACGTGATCAGTGCCTGCTGAGGTGCGGGATCAGCGCCTGCTCAGCTGCCTGATAATCGCCAGCTGGGCCGCAGGATTCATGCCTGCTCAGCTGCCTGATAATCGCCAGCTGGGCCGCAGGATTCATGCCTGCTCAGCTGCCTGATAACCGCCAGCTGGGCCGCAGGATTCATGCCTGCTCAGCTGCCTGATAACCGCCAGCTGGGCCGCAGGATTCATGCCTGCTCAGCTGCCTGATAACCGCCAGCTGGGCCGCAGGATTCATGCCTGCTCAGCTGCCTGATAACCGCCAGCTGGGCCGCAGGATTCATGCCTGCTCAGCTGCCTGATAACCGCCAGCTGGGCCGCAGGATTCATGCCTGCTCAGCTGCCTGATAATCGCCAGCTGGGCCGCAGGATTCATGCCTGCTCAGCTGCCTGATAACCGCCAGCTGGGCCGCAGGATTCATGCCTGCTCAGCTGCCTGATAATCGCCAGCTGGGCCGCAGGATTCATGCCTGCTCAGCTGCCTGATAATCGCCAGCTGGGCCGCAGGATTCATGCCTGCTCAGCTGCTTGATTCTTGCCTGCTGAGGCACATGATCCGTGCAGGAGAGCTACCTGATCAGCACATGAGCAGTCACATGATCAGCGCCTCTCAGTCACCTGATCACTGCATGACAGGCACGTGATCAGTGCCTGCTGAGGTGCGGGATCAGCGCCTGCTCAGCTGCCTGATAATCGCCAGCTGGGCCGCAGGATTCATGCCTGCTCAGCTGCCTGATAATCGCCAGCTGGGCCGCAGGATTCATGCCTGCTCAGCTGCCTGATAACCGCCAGCTGGGCCGCAGGATTCATGCCTGCTCAGCTGCCTGATAACCGCCAGCTGGGCCGCAGGATTCATGCCTGCTCAGCTGCCTGATAATCGCCAGCTGGGCCGCAGGATTCATGCCTGCTCAGCTGCCTGATAATCGCCAGCTGGGCCGCAGGATTCATGCCTGCTCAGCTGCCTGATAATCGCCAGCTGGGCCGCAGGATTCATGCCTGCTCAGCTGCCTGATAATCGCCAGCTGGGCCGCAGGATTCATGCCTGCTCAGCTGCTGATTCTTGCCTGCTGAGGCACATGATCCGTGCAGGAGAGCTACCTGATCAGCACATGAGCAGTCACATGATCAGCGCCTCTCAGTCACCTGATCACTGCATGACAGGCACGTGATCAGTGCCTGCTGAGGTGCGGGATCAGCGCCTGCTCAGCTGCCTGATAATCGCCAGCTGGGCCGCAGGATTCATGCCTGCTCAGCTGCCTGATAATCGCCAGCTGGGCCGCAGGATTCATGCCTGCTCAGCTGCCTGATAACCGCCAGCTGGGCCGCAGGATTCATGCCTGCTCAGCTGCCTGATAACCGCCAGCTGGGCCGCAGGATTCATGCCTGCTCAGCTGCCTGATAATCGCCAGCTGGGCCGCAGGATTCATGCCTGCTCAGCTGCCTGATAATCGCCAGCTGGGCCGCAGGATTCATGCCTGCTCAGCTGCTTGATTCTTGCCTGCTGAGGCACATGATCCGTGCAGGAGAGCTACCTGATCAGCACATGAGCAGTCACATGATCAGCGCCTCTCAGTCACCTGATCACTGCATGACAGGCACGTGATCAGTGCCTGCTGAGGTGCGGGATCAGCGCCTGCTCAGCTGCCTGATAATCGCCAGCTGGGCCGCAGGATTCATGCCTGCTCAGCTGCCTGATAATCGCCAGCTGGGCCGCAGGATTCATGCCTGCTCAGCTGCCTGATAACCGCCAGCTGGGCCGCAGGATTCATGCCTGCTCAGCTGCCTGATAACCGCCAGCTGGGCCGCAGGATTCATGCCTGCTCAGCTGCCTGATAATCGCCAGCTGGGCCGCAGGATTCATGCCTGCTCAGCTGCCTGATAACGCCAGCTGGGCCGCAGGATTCATGCCTGCTCAGCTGCCTGATAACCGCCAGCTGGGCCGCAGGATTCATGCCTGCTCAGCTGCCTGATAATCGCCAGCTGGGCCGCAGGATTCATGCCTGCTCAGCTGCCTGATAACCGCCAGCTGGGCCGCAGGATTCATGCCTGCTCAGCTGCCTGATAATCGCCAGCTGGGCCGCAGGATTCATGCCTGCTCAGCTGCCTGATAATCGCCAGCTGGGCCGCAGGATTCATGCCTGCTCAGCTGCTTGATTCTTGCCTGCTGAGGCACATGATCCGTGCAGGAGAGCTACCTGATCAGCACATGAGCAGTCACATGATCAGCGCCTCTCAGTCACCTGATCACTGCATGACAGGCACGTGATCAGTGCCTGCTGAGGTGCGGGATCATGCCTGCTCAGCTGCCTGATAATCGCCAGCTGGGCCGCAGGATTCATGCCTGCTCAGCTGCCTGATAATCGCCAGCTGGGCCGCAGGATTCATGCCTGCTCAGCTGCCTGATAACCGCCAGCTGGGCCGCAGGATTCATGCCTGCTCAGCTGCCTGATAACCGCCAGCTGGGCCGCAGGATTCATGCCTGCTCAGCTGCCTGATAACCGCCAGCTGGGCCGCAGGATTCATGCCTGCTCAGCTGCCTGATAATCGCCAGCTGGGCCGCAGGATTCATGCCTGCTCAGCTGCCTGATAATCGCCAGCTGGGCCGCAGGATTCATGCCTGCTCAGCTGCCTGATAATCGCCAGCTGGGCCGCAGGATTCATGCCTGCTCAGCTGCTTGATTCTTGCCTGCTGAGGCACATGATCCGTGCAGGAGAGCTACCTGATCAGCACATGAGCAGTCACATGATCAGCGCCTCTCAGTCACCTGATCACTGCATGACAGGCACGTGATCAGTGCCTGCTGAGGTGCGGGATCAGCGCCTGCTCAGCTGCCTGATAATCGCCAGCTGGGCCGCAGGATTCATGCCTGCTCAGCTGCCTGATAATCGCCAGCTGGGCCGCAGGATTCATGCCTGCTCAGCTGCCTGATAACCGCCAGCTGGGCCGCAGGATTCATGCCTGCTCAGCTGCCTGATAACCGCCAGCTGGGCCGCAGGATTCATGCCTGCTCAGCTGCCTGATAACCGCCAGCTGGGCCGCAGGATTCATGCCTGCTCAGCTGCCTGATAACCGCCAGCTGGGCCGCAGGATTCATGCCTGCTCAGCTGCCTGATAACCGCCAGCTGGGCCGCAGGATTCATGCCTGCTCAGCTGCCTGATAATCGCCAGCTGGGCCGCAGGATTCATGCCTGCTCAGCTGCCTGATAACCGCCAGCTGGGCCGCAGGATTCATGCCTGCTCAGCTGCCTGATAATCGCCAGCTGGGCCGCAGGATTCATGCCTGCTCAGCTGCCTGATAATCGCCAGCTGGGCCGCAGGATTCATGCCTGCTCAGCTGCTTGATTCTTGCCTGCTGAGGCACATGATCCGTGCAGGAGAGCTACCTGATCAGCACATGAGCAGTCACATGATCAGCGCCTCTCAGTCACCTGATCACTGCATGACAGGCACGTGATCAGTGCCTGCTGAGGTGCGGGATCAGCCTGCTCAGCTGCCTGATAATCGCCAGCTGGGCCGCAGGATTCATGCCTGCTCAGCTGCCTGATAATCGCCAGCTGGGCCGCAGGATTCATGCCTGCTCAGCTGCCTGATAACCGCCAGCTGGGCCGCAGGATTCATGCCTGCTCAGCTGCCTGATAACCGCCAGCTGGGCCGCAGGATTCATGCCTGCTCAGCTGCCTGATAACGCCAGCTGGGCCGCAGGATTCATGCCTGCTCAGCTGCCTGATAATCGCCAGCTGGGCCGCAGGATTCATGCCTGCTCAGCTGCTGATTCTTGCCTGCTGAGGCACATGATCCGTGCAGGAGAGCTACCTGATCAGCACATGAGCAGTCACATGATCAGCGCCTCTCAGTCACCTGATCACTGCATGACAGGCACGTGATCAGTGCCTGCTGAGGTGCGGGATCAGCGCCTGCTCAGCTGCCTGATAATCGCCAGCTGGGCCGCAGGATTCATGCCTGCTCAGCTGCCTGATAATCGCCAGCTGGGCCGCAGGATTCATGCCTGCTCAGCTGCCTGATAACCGCCAGCTGGGCCGCAGGATTCATGCCTGCTCAGCTGCCTGATAATCGCCAGCTGGGCCGCAGGATTCATGCCTGCTCAGCTGCCTGATAATCGCCAGCTGGGCCGCAGGATTCATGCCTGCTCAGCTGCCTGATAACCGCCAGCTGGGCCGCAGGATTCATGCCTGCTCAGCTGCCTGATAATCGCCAGCTGGGCCGCAGGATTCATGCCTGCTCAGCTGCCTGATAACCGCCAGCTGGGCCGCAGGATTCATGCCTGCTCAGCTGCCTGATAACCGCCAGCTGGGCCGCAGGATTCATGCCTGCTCAGCTGCCTGATAATCGCCAGCTGGGCCGCAGGATTCATGCCTGCTCAGCTGCCTGATAACCGCCAGCTGGGCCGCAGGATTCATGCCTGCTCAGCTGCCTGATAACCGCCAGCTGGGCCGCAGGATTCATGCCTGCTCAGCTGCCTGATAACCGCCAGCTGGGCCGCAGGATTCATGCCTGCTCAGCTGCCTGATAACCGCCAGCTGGGCCGCAGGATTCATGCCTGCTCAGCTGCCTGATAATCGCCAGCTGGGCCGCAGGATTCATGCCTGCTCAGCTGCCTGATAATCGCCAGCTGGGCCGCAGGATTCATGCCTGCTCAGCTGCTTGATTCTTGCCTGCTGAGGCACATGATCCGTGCAGGAGAGCTACCTGATCAGCACATGAGCAGTCACATGATCAGCGCCTCAGTCACCTGATCACTGCATGACAGGCACGTGATCAGTGCCTGCTGGGTGCGGGATCAGCGCCTGCTCAGCTGCCTGATAATCGCCAGCTGGGCCGCAGGATTCATGCCTGCTCAGCTGCCTGATAATCGCCAGCTGGGCCGCAGGATTCATGCCTGCTCAGCTGCCTGATAACCGCCAGCTGGGCCGCAGGATTCATGCCTGCTCAGCTGCCTGATAACCGCCAGCTGGGCCGCAGGATTCATGCCTGCTCAGCTGCCTGATAACCGCCAGCTGGGCCGCAGGATTCATGCCTGCTCAGCTGCCTGATAACCGCCAGCTGGGCCGCAGGATTCATGCCTGCTCAGCTGCCTGATAACCCAGCTGGGCCGCAGGATTCATGCCTGCTCAGCTGCCTGATAATCGCCAGCTGGGCCGCAGGATTCATGCCTGCTCAGCTGCCTGATAACGCCAGCTGGGCCGCAGGATTCATGCCTGCTCAGCTGCCTGATAACGCCAGCTGGGCCGCAGGATTCATGCCTGCTCAGCTGCCTGATAATCGCCAGCTGGGCCGCAGGATTCATGCCTGCTCAGCTGCCTGATAACCGCCAGCTGGGCCGCAGGATTCATGCCTGCTCAGCTGCCTGATAATCGCCAGCTGGGCCGCAGGATTCATGCCTGCTCAGCTGCCTGATAACCGCCAGCTGGGCCGCAGGATTCATGCCTGCTCAGCTGCCTGATAATCGCCAGCTGGGCCGCAGGATTCATGCCTGCTCAGCTGCCTGATAATCGCCAGCTGGGCCGCAGGATTCATGCCTGCTCAGCTGCCTGATAACCGCCAGCTGGGCCGCAGGATTCATGCCTGCTCAGCTGCCTGATAATCGCCAGCTGGGCCGCAGGATTCATGCCTGCTCAGCTGCCTGATAATCGCCAGCTGGGCCGCAGGATTCATGCCTGCTCAGCTGCCTGATAATCGCCAGCTGGGCCGCAGGATTCATGCCTGCTCAGCTGCCTGATAACGCCAGCTGGGCCGCAGGATTCATGCCTGCTCAGCTGCCTGATAATCGCCAGCTGGGCCGCAGGATTCATGCCTGCTCAGCTGCCTGATAATCGCCAGCTGGGCCGCAGGATTCATGCCTGCTCAGCTGCTTGATTCTTGCCTGCTGAGGCACATGATCCGTGCAGGAGAGCTACCTGATCAGCACATGAGCAGTCACATGATCAGCGCCTCTCAGTCACCTGATCACTGCATGACAGGCACGTGATCAGTGCCTGCTGAGGTGCGGGATCAGCGCCTGCTCAGCTGCCTGATAATCGCCAGCTGGGCCGCAGGATTCATGCCTGCTCAGCTGCCTGATAATCGCCAGCTGGGCCGCAGGATTCATGCCTGCTCAGCTGCCTGATAACCGCCAGCTGGGCCGCAGGATTCATGCCTGCTCAGCTGCCTGATAACGCCAGCTGGGCCGCAGGATTCATGCCTGCTCAGCTGCCTGATAATCGCCAGCTGGGCCGCAGGATTCATGCCTGCTCAGCTGCCTGATAACCGCCAGCTGGGCCGCAGGATTCATGCCTGCTCAGCTGCCTGATAACCGCCAGCTGGGCCGCAGGATTCATGCCTGCTCAGCTGCCTGATAACCGCCAGCTGGGCCGCAGGATTCATGCCTGCTCAGCTGCCTGATAACCGCCAGCTGGGCCGCAGGATTCATGCCTGCTCAGCTGCCTGATAATCGCCAGCTGGGCCGCAGGATTCATGCCTGCTCAGCTGCCTGATAATCGCCAGCTGGGCCGCAGGATTCATGCCTGCTCAGCTGCCTGATAATCGCCAGCTGGGCCGCAGGATTCATGCCTGCTCAGCTGCCTGATAATCGCCAGCTGGGCCGCAGGATTCATGCCTGCTCAGCTGCTTGATTCTTGCCTGCTGAGGCACATGATCCGTGCAGGAGAGCTACCTGATCAGCACATGAGCAGTCACATGATCAGCGCCTCTCAGTCACCTGATCACTGCATGACAGGCACGTGATCAGTGCCTGCTGAGGTGCGGGATCAGCGCCTGCTCAGCTGCCTGATAATCGCCAGCTGGGCCGCAGGATTCATGCCTGCTCAGCTGCCTGATAATCGCCAGCTGGGCCGCAGGATTCATGCCTGCTCAGCTGCCTGATAACCGCCAGCTGGGCCGCAGGATTCATGCCTGCTCAGCTGCCTGATAACCGCCAGCTGGGCCGCAGGATTCATGCCTGCTCAGCTGCCTGATAATCGCCAGCTGGGCCGCAGGATTCATGCCTGCTCAGCTGCCTGATAATCGCCAGCTGGGCCGCAGGATTCATGCCTGCTCAGCTGCCTGATAATCGCCAGCTGGGCCGCAGGATTCATGCCTGCTCAGCTGCTGATTCTTGCCTGCTGAGGCACATGATCCGTGCAGGAGAGCTACCTGATCAGCACATGAGCAGTCACATGATCAGCGCCTCTCAGTCACCTGATCACTGCATGACAGGCACGTGATCAGTGCCTGCTGAGGTGCGGGATCAGCGCCTGCTCAGCTGCCTGATAATCGCCAGCTGGGCCGCAGGATTCATGCCTGCTCAGCTGCCTGATAATCGCCAGCTGGGCCGCAGGATTCATGCCTGCTCAGCTGCCTGATAACCGCCAGCTGGGCCGCAGGATTCATGCCTGCTCAGCTGCCTGATAACCGCCAGCTGGGCCGCAGGATTCATGCCTGCTCAGCTGCCTGATAACCGCCAGCTGGGCCGCAGGATTCATGCCTGCTCAGCTGCCTGATAATCGCCAGCTGGGCCGCAGGATTCATGCCTGCTCAGCTGCCTGATAATCGCCAGCTGGGCCGCAGGATTCATGCCTGCTCAGCTGCTTGATTCTTGCCTGCTGAGGCACATGATCCGTGCCTGCTCAGCTGCCTGATCAGCACATGAGCAGTCACATGATCAGCGCCTCTCAGTCACCTGATCACTGCATGACAGGCACGTGATCAGTGCCTGCTGAGGTGCGGGATTCAGCGCCTGCTCAGCTGCCTGATAATCGCCAGCTGGGCCGCAGGATTCATGCCTGCTCAGCTGCCTGATAATCGCCAGCTGGGCCGCAGGATTCATGCCTGCTCAGCTGCCTGATAACCGCCAGCTGGGCCGCAGGATTCATGCCTGCTCAGCTGCCTGATAACGCCAGCTGGGCCGCAGGATTCATGCCTGCTCAGCTGCCTGATAACCGCCAGCTGGGCCGCAGGATTCATGCCTGCTCAGCTGCCTGATAATCGCCAGCTGGGCCGCAGGATTCATGCCTGCTCAGCTGCCTGATAATCGCCAGCTGGGCCGCAGGATTCATGCCTGCTCAGCTGCCTGATAACCGCCAGCTGGGCCGCAGGATTCATGCCTGCTCAGCTGCCTGATAACGCCAGCTGGGCCGCAGGATTCATGCCTGCTCAGCTGCCTGATAATCGCCAGCTGGGCCGCAGGATTCATGCCTGCTCAGCTGCCTGATAATCGCCAGCTGGGCCGCAGGATTCATGCCTGCTCAGCTGCCTGATAAACGCCAGCTGGGCCGCAGGATTCATGCCTGCTCAGCTGCCTGATTCTTGCCAGCTGGGGCACATGATCCGTGCAGGAGAGCTGCCTGATCAGCACATGAGCAGTCACATGATCAGCGCCTCTCAGTCACCTGATCACTGCATGACAGGCACGTGATCAGTGCCTGCTGAGGTGCGGGATCAGCGCCTGCTCAGCTGCCTGATAATCGCCAGCTGGGCCGCAGGATTCATGCCTGCTCAGCTGCCTGATAATCGCCAGCTGGGCCGCAGGATTCATGCCTGCTCAGCTGCCTGATAACCGCCAGCTGGGCCGCAGGATTCATGCCTGCTCAGCTGCCTGATAACCGCCAGCTGGGCCGCAGGATTCATGCCTGCTCAGCTGCCTGATAACCGCCAGCTGGGCCGCAGGATTCATGCCTGCTCAGCTGCCTGATAACCGCCAGCTGGGCCGCAGGATTCATGCCTGCTCAGCTGCCTGATAATCGCCAGCTGGGCCGCAGGATTCATGCCTGCTCAGCTGCCTGATAACCGCCAGCTGGGCCGCAGGATTCATGCCTGCTCAGCTGCCTGATAATCGCCAGCTGGGCCGCAGGATTCATGCCTGCTCAGCTGCCTGATAATCGCCAGCTGGGCCGCAGGATTCATGCCTGCTCAGCTGCTTGATTCTTGCCTGCTGAGGCACATGATCCGTGCAGGAGAGCTACCTGATCAGCACATGAGCAGTCACATGATCAGCGCCTCTCAGTCACCTGATCACTGCATGACAGGCACGTGATCAGTGCCTGCTGAGGTGCGGGATCAGCGCCTGCTCAGCTGCCTGATAATCGCCAGCTGGGCCGCAGGATTCATGCCTGCTCAGCTGCCTGATAATCGCCAGCTGGGCCGCAGGATTCATGCCTGCTCAGCTGCCTGATAACCGCCAGCTGGGCCGCAGGATTCATGCCTGCTCAGCTGCCTGATAACCGCCAGCTGGGCCGCAGGATTCATGCCTGCTCAGCTGCCTGATAATCGCCAGCTGGGCCGCAGGATTCATGCCTGCTCAGCTGCCTGATAATCGCCAGCTGGGCCGCAGGATTCATGCCTGCTCAGCTGCCTGATAATCGCCAGCTGGGCCGCAGGATTCATGCCTGCTCAGCTGCTTGATTCTTGCCTGCTGAGGCACATGATCCGTGCAGGAGAGCTACCTGATCAGCACATGAGCAGTCACATGATCAGCGCCTCTCAGTCACCTGATCACTGCATGACAGGCACGTGATCAGTGCCTGCTGAGGTGCGGGATCAGCGCCTGCTCAGCTGCCTGATAATCGCCAGCTGGGCCGCAGGATTCATGCCTGCTCAGCTGCCTGATAATCGCCAGCTGGGCCGCAGGATTCATGCCTGCTCAGCTGCCTGATAACCGCCAGCTGGGCCGCAGGATTCATGCCTGCTCAGCTGCCTGATAACCGCCAGCTGGGCCGCAGGATTCATGCCTGCTCAGCTGCCTGATAACCGCCAGCTGGGCCGCAGGATTCATGCCTGCTCAGCTGCCTGATAACCGCCAGCTGGGCCGCAGGATTCATGCCTGCTCAGCTGCCTGATAACCGCCAGCTGGGCCGCAGGATTCATGCCTGCTCAGCTGCCTGATAATCGCCAGCTGGGCCGCAGGATTCATGCCTGCTCAGCTGCCTGATAATCGCCAGCTGGGCCGCAGGATTCATGCCTGCTCAGCTGCCTGATAATCGCCAGCTGGGCCGCAGGATTCATGCCTGCTCAGCTGCCTGATAATCGCCAGCTGGGCCGCAGGATTCATGCCTGCTCAGCTGCCTGATTCTTGCCTGCTGAGGCACATGATCCGTGCAGGAGCTACCTGATCAGCACATGAGCAGTCACATGATCAGCGCCTCTCAGTCACCTGATCACTGCATGACAGGCACGTGATCAGTGCCTGCTGGTGCGGGATCAGCGCCTGCTCAGCTGCCTGATAATCGCCAGCTGGGCCGCAGGATTCATGCCTGCTCAGCTGCCTGATAATCGCCAGCTGGGCCGCAGGATTCATGCCTGCTCAGCTGCCTGATAATCGCCAGCTGGGCCGCAGGATTCATGCCTGCTCAGCTGCCTGATAATCGCCAGCTGGGCCGCAGGATTCATGCCTGCTCAGCTGCTTGATTCTTGCCTGCTGAGGCACATGATCCGTGCAGGAGAGCTACCTGATCAGCACATGAGCAGTCACATGATCAGCGCCTCTCAGTCACCTGATCACTGCATGACAGGCACGTGATCAGTGCCTGCTGAGGTGCGGGATCAGCGCCTGCTCAGCTGCCTGATAATCGCCAGCTGGGCCGCAGGATTCATGCCTGCTCAGCTGCCTGATAATCGCCAGCTGGGCCGCAGGATTCATGCCTGCTCAGCTGCCTGATAACCGCCAGCTGGGCCGCAGGATTCATGCCTGCTCAGCTGCCTGATAATCGCCAGCTGGGCCGCAGGATTCATGCCTGCTCAGCTGCCTGATAATCGCCAGCTGGGCCGCAGGATTCATGCCTGCTCAGCTGCCTGATAATCGCCAGCTGGGCCGCAGGATTCATGCCTGCTCAGCTGCCTGATAATCGCCAGCTGGGCCGCAGGATTCATGCCTGCTCAGCTGCCTGATAACCGCCAGCTGGGCCGCAGGATTCATGCCTGCTCAGCTGCCTGATAATCGCCAGCTGGGCCGCAGGATTCATGCCTGCTCAGCTGCCTGATAATCGCCAGCTGGGCCGCAGGATTCATGCCTGCTCAGCTGCCTGATAACCGCCAGCTGGGCCGCAGGATTCATGCCTGCTCAGCTGCCTGATAATCGCCAGCTGGGCCGCAGGATTCATGCCTGCTCAGCTGCCTGATAACCGCCAGCTGGGCCGCAGGATTCATGCCTGCTCAGCTGCCTGATAACCGCCAGCTGGGCCGCAGGATTCATGCCTGCTCAGCTGCCTGATAATCGCCAGCTGGGCCGCAGGATTCATGCCTGCTCAGCTGCCTGATAACCGCCAGCTGGGCCGCAGGATTCATGCCTGCTCAGCTGCCTGATAACCGCCAGCTGGGCCGCAGGATTCATGCCTGCTCAGCTGCCTGATAATCGCCAGCTGGGCCGCAGGATTCATGCCTGCTCAGCTGCCTGATAATCGCCAGCTGGGCCGCAGGATTCATGCCTGCTCAGCTGCCTGATAATCGCCAGCTGGGCCGCAGGATTCATGCCTGCTCAGCTGCCTGATAATCGCCAGCTGGGCCGCAGGATTCATGCCTGCTCAGCTGCCTGATAATCGCCAGCTGGGCCGCAGGATTCATGCCTGCTCAGCTGCCTGATAATCGCCAGCTGGGCCGCAGGATTCATGCCTGCTCAGCTGCTTGATTCTTGCCTGCTGAGGCACATGATCCGTGCAGGAGAGCTACCTGATCAGCACATGAGCAGTCACATGATCAGCGCTCTCAGTCACCTGATCACTGCATGACAGGCACGTGATCAGTGCCTGCAGGTGCGGGATCAGCGCCTGCTCAGCTGCCTGATAATCGCCAGCTGGGCCGCAGGATTCATGCCTGCTCAGCTGCCTGATAATCGCCAGCTGGGCCGCAGGATTCATGCCTGCTCAGCTGCCTGATAACCGCCAGCTGGGCCGCAGGATTCATGCCTGCTCAGCTGCCTGATAACCGCCAGCTGGGCCGCAGGATTCATGCCTGCTCAGCTGCCTGATAACCGCCAGCTGGGCCGCAGGATTCATGCCTGCTCAGCTGCCTGATAATCGCCAGCTGGGCCGCAGGATTCATGCCTGCTCAGCTGCCTGATAATCGCCAGCTGGGCCGCAGGATTCATGCCTGCTCAGCTGCTTGATTCTTGCCTGCTGAGGCACATGATCCGTGCAGGAGAGCTACCTGATCAGCACATGAGCAGTCACATGATCAGCGCCTCTCAGTCACCTGATCACTGCATGACAGGCACGTGATCAGTGCCTGCTGAGGTGCGGGATCAGCGCCTGCTCAGCTGCCTGATAATCGCCAGCTGGGCCGCAGGATTCATGCCTGCTCAGCTGCCTGATAATCGCCAGCTGGGCCGCAGGATTCATGCCTGCTCAGCTGCCTGATAACCGCCAGCTGGGCCGCAGGATTCATGCCTGCTCAGCTGCCTGATAACCGCCAGCTGGGCCGCAGGATTCATGCCTGCTCAGCTGCCTGATAACCGCCAGCTGGGCCGCAGGATTCATGCCTGCTCAGCTGCCTGATAACCGCCAGCTGGGCCGCAGGATTCATGCCTGCTCAGCTGCCTGATAATCGCCAGCTGGGCCGCAGGATTCATGCCTGCTCAGCTGCCTGATAACCGCCAGCTGGGCCGCAGGATTCATGCCTGCTCAGCTGCCTGATAATCGCCAGCTGGGCCGCAGGATTCATGCCTGCTCAGCTGCCTGATAATCGCCAGCTGGGCCGCAGGATTCATGCCTGCTCAGCTGCCTGATTCTTGCCTGCTGAGGCACATGATCCGTGGGAGAGCTGCCTGATCAGCACATGAGCAGTCACATGATCAGCGCCTCTCAGTCACCTGATCACTGCATGACAGGCACGTGATCAGTGCCTGCTGAGGTGCGGGATCAGCGCCTGCTCAGCTGCCTGATAATCGCCAGCTGGGCCGCAGGATTCATGCCTGCTCAGCTGCCTGATAATCGCCAGCTGGGCCGCAGGATTCATGCCTGCTCAGCTGCCTGATAACCGCCAGCTGGGCCGCAGGATTCATGCCTGCTCAGCTGCCTGATAACCGCCAGCTGGGCCGCAGGATTCATGCCTGCTCAGCTGCCTGATAATCGCCAGCTGGGCCGCAGGATTCATGCCTGCTCAGCTGCCTGATAATCGCCAGCTGGGCCGCAGGATTCATGCCTGCTCAGCTGCCTGATAATCGCCAGCTGGGCCGCAGGATTCATGCCTGCTCAGCTGCTGATTCTTGCCTGCTGAGGCACATGATCCGTGCAGGAGAGCTACCTGATCAGCACATGAGCAGTCACATGATCAGCGCCTCTCAGTCACCTGATCACTGCATGACAGGCACGTGATCAGTGCCTGCTGAGGTGCGGGATCAGCGCCTGCTCAGCTGCCTGATAATCGCCAGCTGGGCCGCAGGATTCATGCCTGCTCAGCTGCCTGATAATCGCCAGCTGGGCCGCAGGATTCATGCCTGCTCAGCTGCCTGATAACCGCCAGCTGGGCCGCAGGATTCATGCCTGCTCAGCTGCCTGATAACCGCCAGCTGGGCCGCAGGATTCATGCCTGCTCAGCTGCCTGATAACCGCCAGCTGGGCCGCAGGATTCATGCCTGCTCAGCTGCCTGATAACCGCCAGCTGGGCCGCAGGATTCATGCCTGCTCAGCTGCCTGATAACCGCCAGCTGGGCCGCAGGATTCATGCCTGCTCAGCTGCCTGATAATCGCCAGCTGGGCCGCAGGATTCATGCCTGCTCAGCTGCCTGATAACCGCCAGCTGGGCCGCAGGATTCATGCCTGCTCAGCTGCCTGATAATCGCCAGCTGGGCCGCAGGATTCATGCCTGCTCAGCTGCCTGATAATCGCCAGCTGGGCCGCAGGATTCATGCCTGCTCAGCTGCCTGATTCTTGCCTGCTGAGGCACATGCCGTGCAGGAGAGCTGCCTGATCAGCACATGAGCAGTCACATGATCAGCGCCTCTCAGTCACCTGATCACTGCATGGGCACGTGATCAGTGCCTGCTGGGTGCAGGATCATGCCTGCTCAGCTGCCTGATAATCGCCAGCTGGGCCGCAGGATTCATGCCTGCTCAGCTGCCTGATAATCGCCAGCTGGGCCGCAGGATTCATGCCTGCTCAGCTGCCTGATAACGCCAGCTGGGCCGCAGGATTCATGCCTGCTCAGCTGCCTGATAATCGCCAGCTGGGCCGCAGGATTCATGCCTGCTCAGCTGCTTGATTCTTGCCTGCTGAGGCACATGATCCGTGCAGGAGAGCTACCTGATCAGCACATGAGCAGTCACATGATCAGCGCCTCTCAGTCACCTGATCACTGCATGACAGGCACGTGATCAGTGCCTGCTGAGGTGCGGGATCAGCGCCTGCTCAGCTGCCTGATAATCGCCAGCTGGGCCGCAGGATTCATGCCTGCTCAGCTGCCTGATAATCGCCAGCTGGGCCGCAGGATTCATGCCTGCTCAGCTGCCTGATAATCGCCAGCTGGGCCGCAGGATTCATGCCTGCTCAGCTGCCTGATAATCGCCAGCTGGGCCGCAGGATTCATGCCTGCTCAGCTGCCTGATAATCGCCAGCTGGGCCGCAGGATTCATGCCTGCTCAGCTGCCTGATAATCGCCAGCTGGGCCGCAGGATTCATGCCTGCTCAGCTGCCTGATAATCGCCAGCTGGGCCGCAGGATTCATGCCTGCTCAGCTGCCTGATAATCGCCAGCTGGGCCGCAGGATTCATGCCTGCTCAGCTGCCTGATAACCGCCAGCTGGGCCGCAGGATTCATGCCTGCTCAGCTGCCTGATAATCGCCAGCTGGGCCGCAGGATTCATGCCTGCTCAGCTGCCTGATAACCGCCAGCTGGGCCGCAGGATTCATGCCTGCTCAGCTGCCTGATAACCGCCAGCTGGGCCGCAGGATTCATGCCTGCTCAGCTGCCTGATAACCGCCAGCTGGGCCGCAGGATTCATGCCTGCTCAGCTGCCTGATAATCGCCAGCTGGGCCGCAGGATTCATGCCTGCTCAGCTGCCTGATAATCGCCAGCTGGGCCGCAGGATTCATGCCTGCTCAGCTGCCTGATAATCGCCAGCTGGGCCGCAGGATTCATGCCTGCTCAGCTGCTTGATTCTTGCCTGCTGAGGCACATGATCCGTGCAGGAGAGCTACCTGATCAGCACATGAGCAGTCACATGATCAGCGCCTCTCAGTCACCTGATCACTGCATGACAGGCACGTGATCAGTGCCTGCTGAGGTGCGGGATCAGCGCCTGCTCAGCTGCCTGATAATCGCCAGCTGGGCCGCAGGATTCATGCCTGCTCAGCTGCCTGATAATCGCCAGCTGGGCCGCAGGATTCATGCCTGCTCAGCTGCCTGATAACCGCCAGCTGGGCCGCAGGATTCATGCCTGCTCAGCTGCCTGATAACCGCCAGCTGGGCCGCAGGATTCATGCCTGCTCAGCTGCCTGATAACCGCCAGCTGGGCCGCAGGATTCATGCCTGCTCAGCTGCCTGATAACCGCCAGCTGGGCCGCAGGATTCATGCCTGCTCAGCTGCCTGATAACCGCCAGCTGGGCCGCAGGATTCATGCCTGCTCAGCTGCCTGATAATCGCCAGCTGGGCCGCAGGATTCATGCCTGCTCAGCTGCCTGATAATCGCCAGCTGGGCCGCAGGATTCATGCCTGCTCAGCTGCCTGATAATCGCCAGCTGGGCCGCAGGATTCATGCCTGCTCAGCTGCCTGATAACCGCCAGCTGGGCCGCAGGATTCATGCCTGCTCAGCTGCCTGATAACCGCCAGCTGGGCCGCAGGATTCATGCCTGCTCAGCTGCCTGATAATCGCCAGCTGGGCCGCAGGATTCATGCCTGCTCAGCTGCCTGATAATCGCCAGCTGGGCCGCAGGATTCATGCCTGCTCAGCTGCCTGATAACCGCCAGCTGGGCCGCAGGATTCATGCCTGCTCAGCTGCCTGATAACCGCCAGCTGGGCCGCAGGATTCATGCCTGCTCAGCTGCCTGATAACCGCCAGCTGGGCCGCAGGATTCATGCCTGCTCAGCTGCCTGATAATCGCCAGCTGGGCCGCAGGATTCATGCCTGCTCAGCTGCCTGATAACCGCCAGCTGGGCCGCAGGATTCATGCCTGCTCAGCTGCCTGATAATCGCCAGCTGGGCCGCAGGATTCATGCCTGCTCAGCTGCCTGATAATCGCCAGCTGGGCCGCAGGATTCATGCCTGCTCAGCTGCCTGATAATCGCCAGCTGGGCCGCAGGATTCATGCCTGCTCAGCTGCCTGATAATCGCCAGCTGGGCCGCAGGATTCATGCCTGCTCAGCTGCCTGATAATCGCCAGCTGGGCCGCAGGATTCATGCCTGCTCAGCTGCCTGATAATCGCCAGCTGGGCCGCAGGATTCATGCCTGCTCAGCTGCCTGATAACCGCCAGCTGGGCCGCAGGATTCATGCCTGCTCAGCTGCCTGATAATCGCCAGCTGGGCCGCAGGATTCATGCCTGCTCAGCTGCCTGATAATCGCCAGCTGGGCCGCAGGATTCATGCCTGCTCAGCTGCCTGATAATCGCCAGCTGGGCCGCAGGATTCATGCCTGCTCAGCTGCCTGATAACCGCCAGCTGGGCCGCAGGATTCATGCCTGCTCAGCTGCCTGATAACCGCCAGCTGGGCCGCAGGATTCATGCCTGCTCAGCTGCCTGATAATCGCCAGCTGGGCCGCAGGATTCATGCCTGCTCAGCTGCCTGATAATCGCCAGCTGGGCCGCAGGATTCATGCCTGCTCAGCTGCCTGATAATCGCCAGCTGGGCCGCAGGATTCATGCCTGCTCAGCTGCTTGATTCTTGCCTGCTGAGGCACATGATCCGTGCAGGAGAGCTACCTGATCAGCACATGAGCAGTCACATGATCAGCGCCTCTCAGTCACCTGATCACTGCATGACAGGCACGTGATCAGTGCCTGCTGAGGTGCGGGATCAGCGCCTGCTCAGCTGCCTGATAATCGCCAGCTGGGCCGCAGGATTCATGCCTGCTCAGCTGCCTGATAATCGCCAGCTGGGCCGCAGGATTCATGCCTGCTCAGCTGCCTGATAACCGCCAGCTGGGCCGCAGGATTCATGCCTGCTCAGCTGCCTGATAACCGCCAGCTGGGCCGCAGGATTCATGCCTGCTCAGCTGCCTGATAACCGCCAGCTGGGCCGCAGGATTCATGCCTGCTCAGCTGCCTGATAACCGCCAGCTGGGCCGCAGGATTCATGCCTGCTCAGCTGCCTGATAACCGCCAGCTGGGCCGCAGGATTCATGCCTGCTCAGCTGCCTGATAATCGCCAGCTGGGCCGCAGGATTCATGCCTGCTCAGCTGCCTGATAATCGCCAGCTGGGCCGCAGGATTCATGCCTGCTCAGCTGCCTGATAATCGCCAGCTGGGCCGCAGGATTCATGCCTGCTCAGCTGCCTGATAATCGCCAGCTGGGCCGCAGGATTCATGCCTGCTCAGCTGCTTGATTCTTGCCTGCTGAGGCACATGATCCGTGCAGGAGAGCTACCTGATCAGCACATGAGCAGTCACATGATCAGCGCCTCTCAGTCACCTGATCACTGCATGACAGGCACGTGATCAGTGCCTGCTGAGGTGCGGGATCAGCGCCTGCTCAGCTGCCTGATAATCGCCAGCTGGGCCGCAGGATTCATGCCTGCTCAGCTGCCTGATAATCGCCAGCTGGGCCGCAGGATTCATGCCTGCTCAGCTGCCTGATAACCGCCAGCTGGGCCGCAGGATTCATGCCTGCTCAGCTGCCTGATAACCGCCAGCTGGGCCGCAGGATTCATGCCTGCTCAGCTGCCTGATAATCGCCAGCTGGGCCGCAGGATTCATGCCTGCTCAGCTGCCTGATAATCGCCAGCTGGGCCGCAGGATTCATGCCTGCTCAGCTGCCTGATAATCGCCAGCTGGGCCGCAGGATTCATGCCTGCTCAGCTGCTTGATTCTTGCCTGCTGAGGCACATGATCCGTGCAGGAGAGCTACCTGATCAGCACATGAGCAGTCACATGATCAGCGCCTCTCAGTCACCTGATCACTGCATGACAGGCACGTGATCAGTGCCTGCTCAGCTGCCTGATCAGCGCCTGCTGGGCCGCAGGATTCATGCCTGCTCAGCTGCCTGATAATCGCCAGCTGGGCCGCAGGATTCATGCCTGCTCAGCTGCCTGATAATCGCCAGCTGGGCCGCAGGATTCATGCCTGCTCAGCTGCCTGATAATCGCCAGCTGGGCCGCAGGATTCATGCCTGCTCAGCTGCCTGATAACCGCCAGCTGGGCCGCAGGATTCATGCCTGCTCAGCTGCCTGATAACCGCCAGCTGGGCCGCAGGATTCATGCCTGCTCAGCTGCCTGATAACCGCCAGCTGGGCCGCAGGATTCATGCCTGCTCAGCTGCCTGATAACCGCCAGCTGGGCCGCAGGATTCATGCCTGCTCAGCTGCCTGATAACCGCCAGCTGGGCCGCAGGATTCATGCCTGCTCAGCTGCCTGATAATCGCCAGCTGGGCCGCAGGATTCATGCCTGCTCAGCTGCCTGATAATCGCCAGCTGGGCCGCAGGATTCATGCCTGCTCAGCTGCCTGATAATCGCCAGCTGGGCCGCAGGATTCATGCCTGCTCAGCTGCCTGATAATCGCCAGCTGGGCCGCAGGATTCATGCCTGCTCAGCTGCTTGATTCTTGCCTGCTGAGGCACATGATCCGTGCAGGAGAGCTACCTGATCAGCACATGAGCAGTCACATGATCAGCGCCTCTCAGTCACCTGATCACTGCATGACAGGCACGTGATCAGTGCCTGCTGAGGTGCGGGATCAGCGCCTGCTCAGCTGCCTGATAATCGCCAGCTGGGCCGCAGGATTCATGCCTGCTCAGCTGCCTGATAATCGCCAGCTGGGCCGCAGGATTCATGCCTGCTCAGCTGCCTGATAACCGCCAGCTGGGCCGCAGGATTCATGCCTGCTCAGCTGCCTGATAACCGCCAGCTGGGCCGCAGGATTCATGCCTGCTCAGCTGCCTGATAATCGCCAGCTGGGCCGCAGGATTCATGCCTGCTCAGCTGCCTGATAATCGCCAGCTGGGCCGCAGGATTCATGCCTGCTCAGCTGCCTGATAATCGCCAGCTGGGCCGCAGGATTCATGCCTGCTCAGCTGCCTGATAACCGCCAGCTGGGCCGCAGGATTCATGCCTGCTCAGCTGCCTGATAATCGCCAGCTGGGCCGCAGGATTCATGCCTGCTCAGCTGCCTGATAACCGCCAGCTGGGCCGCAGGATTCATGCCTGCTCAGCTGCCTGATAATCGCCAGCTGGGCCGCAGGATTCATGCCTGCTCAGCTGCCTGATAATCGCCAGCTGGGCCGCAGGATTCATGCCTGCTCAGCTGCTTGATTCTTGCCTGCTGAGGCACATGATCCGTGCAGGAGAGCTACCTGATCAGCACATGAGCAGTCACATGATCAGCGCCTCTCAGTCACCTGATCACTGCATGACAGGCACGTGATCAGTGCCTGCTGAGGTGCGGGATCAGCGCCTGCTCAGCTGCCTGATAATCGCCAGCTGGGCCGCAGGATTCATGCCTGCTCAGCTGCCTGATAATCGCCAGCTGGGCCGCAGGATTCATGCCTGCTCAGCTGCCTGATAACCGCCAGCTGGGCCGCAGGATTCATGCCTGCTCAGCTGCCTGATAACCGCCAGCTGGGCCGCAGGATTCATGCCTGCTCAGCTGCCTGATAATCGCCAGCTGGGCCGCAGGATTCATGCCTGCTCAGCTGCCTGATAATCGCCAGCTGGGCCGCAGGATTCATGCCTGCTCAGCTGCCTGATAATCGCCAGCTGGGCCGCAGGATTCATGCCTGCTCAGCTGCTTGATTCTTGCCTGCTGAGGCACATGATCCGTGCAGGAGAGCTACCTGATCAGCACATGAGCAGTCACATGATCAGCGCCTCTCAGTCACCTGATCACTGCATGACAGGCACGTGATCAGTGCCTGCTGAGGTGCGGGATCAGCGCCTGCTCAGCTGCCTGATAATCGCCAGCTGGGCCGCAGGATTCATGCCTGCTCAGCTGCCTGATAATCGCCAGCTGGGCCGCAGGATTCATGCCTGCTCAGCTGCCTGATAATCGCCAGCTGGGCCGCAGGATTCATGCCTGCTCAGCTGCCTGATAACCGCCAGCTGGGCCGCAGGATTCATGCCTGCTCAGCTGCCTGATAACCGCCAGCTGGGCCGCAGGATTCATGCCTGCTCAGCTGCCTGATAATCGCCAGCTGGGCCGCAGGATTCATGCCTGCTCAGCTGCCTGATAATCCGCAGGATGCCTGCTCAGCTGCCTGATAACCGCCAGCTGGGCCGCAGGATTCATGCCTGCTCAGCTGCCTGATAATCGCCAGCTGGGCCGCAGGATTCATGCCTGCTCAGCTGCCTGATAACCGCCAGCTGGGCCGCAGGATTCATGCCTGCTCAGCTGCCTGATAATCGCCAGCTGGGCCGCAGGATTCATGCCTGCTCAGCTGCCTGATAATCGCCAGCTGGGCCGCAGGATTCATGCCTGCTCAGCTGCTTGATTCTTGCCTGCTGAGGCACATGATCCGTGCAGGAGAGCTACCTGATCAGCACATGAGCAGTCACATGATCAGCGCCTCTCAGTCACCTGATCACTGCATGACAGGCACGTGATCAGTGCCTGCTGAGGTGCGGGATCAGCGCCTGCTCAGCTGCCTGATAATCGCCAGCTGGGCCGCAGGATTCATGCCTGCTCAGCTGCCTGATAATCGCCAGCTGGGCCGCAGGATTCATGCCTGCTCAGCTGCCTGATAACCGCCAGCTGGGCCGCAGGATTCATGCCTGCTCAGCTGCCTGATAACCGCCAGCTGGGCCGCAGGATTCATGCCTGCTCAGCTGCCTGATAACCGCCAGCTGGGCCGCAGGATTCATGCCTGCTCAGCTGCCTGATAACCGCCAGCTGGGCCGCAGGATTCATGCCTGCTCAGCTGCCTGATAACCGCCAGCTGGGCCGCAGGATTCATGCCTGCTCAGCTGCCTGATAACCGCCAGCTGGGCCGCAGGATTCATGCCTGCTCAGCTGCCTGATAATCGCCAGCTGGGCCGCAGGATTCATGCCTGCTCAGCTGCCTGATAATCGCCAGCTGGGCCGCAGGATTCATGCCTGCTCAGCTGCCTGATAACCGCCAGCTGGGCCGCAGGATTCATGCCTGCTCAGCTGCCTGATAACCGCCAGCTGGGCCGCAGGATTCATGCCTGCTCAGCTGCCTGATAATCGCCAGCTGGGCCGCAGGATTCATGCCTGCTCAGCTGCCTGATAATCGCCAGCTGGGCCGCAGGATTCATGCCTGCTCAGCTGCCTGATAATCGCCAGCTGGGCCGCAGGATTCATGCCTGCTCAGCTGCTTGATTCTTGCCTGCTGAGGCACATGATCCGTGCAGGAGAGCTACCTGATCAGCACATGAGCAGTCACATGATCAGCGCCTCTCAGTCACCTGATCACTGCATGACAGGCACGTGATCAGTGCCTGCTGAGGTGCGGGATCAGCGCCTGCTCAGCTGCCTGATAATCGCCAGCTGGGCCGCAGGATTCATGCCTGCTCAGCTGCCTGATAATCGCCAGCTGGGCCGCAGGATTCATGCCTGCTCAGCTGCCTGATAATCGCCAGCTGGGCCGCAGGATTCATGCCTGCTCAGCTGCCTGATAACCGCCAGCTGGGCCGCAGGATTCATGCCTGCTCAGCTGCCTGATAATCGCCAGCTGGGCCGCAGGATTCATGCCTGCTCAGCTGCCTGATAATCGCCAGCTGGGCCGCAGGATTCATGCCTGCTCAGCTGCCTGATAATCGCCAGCTGGGCCGCAGGATTCATGCCTGCTCAGCTGCTTGATTCTTGCCTGCTGAGGCACATGATCCGTGCAGGAGAGCTACCTGATCAGCACATGAGCAGTCACATGATCAGCGCCTCTCAGTCACCTGATCACTGCATGACAGGCACGTGATCAGTGCCTGCTGAGGTGCGGGATCAGCGCCTGCTCAGCTGCCTGATAATCGCCAGCTGGGCCGCAGGATTCATGCCTGCTCAGCTGCCTGATAATCGCCAGCTGGGCCGCAGGATTCATGCCTGCTCAGCTGCCTGATAATCGCCAGCTGGGCCGCAGGATTCATGCCTGCTCAGCTGCCTGATAACCGCCAGCTGGGCCGCAGGATTCATGCCTGCTCAGCTGCCTGATAACCGCCAGCTGGGCCGCAGGATTCATGCCTGCTCAGCTGCCTGATAACCGCCAGCTGGGCCGCAGGATTCATGCCTGCTCAGCTGCCTGATAACCGCCAGCTGGGCCGCAGGATTCATGCCTGCTCAGCTGCCTGATAATCGCCAGCTGGGCCGCAGGATTCATGCCTGCTCAGCTGCCTGATAATCGCCAGCTGGGCCGCAGGATTCATGCCTGCTCAGCTGCCTGATAATCGCCAGCTGGGCCGCAGGATTCATGCCTGCTCAGCTGCCTGATAATCGCCAGCTGGGCCGCAGGATTCATGCCTGCTCAGCTGCCTGATAATCGCCAGCTGGGCCGCAGGATTCATGCCTGCTCAGCTGCCTGATAACCGCCAGCTGGGCCGCAGGATTCATGCCTGCTCAGCTGCCTGATAACCGCCAGCTGGGCCGCAGGATTCATGCCTGCTCAGCTGCCTGATAATCGCCAGCTGGGCCGCAGGATTCATGCCTGCTCAGCTGCCTGATAATCGCCAGCTGGGCCGCAGGATTCATGCCTGCTCAGCTGCCTGATAACCGCCAGCTGGGCCGCAGGATTCATGCCTGCTCAGCTGCCTGATAACCGCCAGCTGGGCCGCAGGATTCATGCCTGCTCAGCTGCCTGATAATCGCCAGCTGGGCCGCAGGATTCATGCCTGCTCAGCTGCCTGATAATCGCCAGCTGGGCCGCAGGATTCATGCCTGCTCAGCTGCCTGATAATCGCCAGCTGGGCCGCAGGATTCATGCCTGCTCAGCTGCCTGATAATCGCCAGCTGGGCCGCAGGATTCATGCCTGCTCAGCTGCTTGATTCTTGCCTGCTGAGGCACATGATCCGTGCAGGAGAGCTACCTGATCAGCACATGAGCAGTCACATGATCAGCGCCTCTCAGTCACCTGATCACTGCATGACAGGCACGTGATCAGTGCCTGCTGAGGTGCGGGATCAGCGCCTGCTCAGCTGCCTGATAATCGCCAGCTGGGCCGCAGGATTCATGCCTGCTCAGCTGCCTGATAATCGCCAGCTGGGCCGCAGGATTCATGCCTGCTCAGCTGCCTGATAACCGCCAGCTGGGCCGCAGGATTCATGCCTGCTCAGCTGCCTGATAATCGCCAGCTGGGCCGCAGGATTCATGCCTGCTCAGCTGCCTGATAATCGCCAGCTGGGCCGCAGGATTCATGCCTGCTCAGCTGCCTGATAATCGCCAGCTGGGCCGCAGGATTCATGCCTGCTCAGCTGCCTGATAATCGCCAGCTGGGCCGCAGGATTCATGCCTGCTCAGCTGCTGATTCTTGCCTGCTGAGGCACATGATCCGTGCAGGAGAGCTACCTGATCAGCACATGAGCAGTCACATGATCAGCGCCTCTCAGTCACCTGATCACTGCATGACAGGCACGTGATCAGTGCCTGCTGAGGTGCGGGATCAGCGCCTGCTCAGCTGCCTGATAATCGCCAGCTGGGCCGCAGGATTCATGCCTGCTCAGCTGCCTGATAATCGCCAGCTGGGCCGCAGGATTCATGCCTGCTCAGCTGCCTGATAACCGCCAGCTGGGCCGCAGGATTCATGCCTGCTCAGCTGCCTGATAACCGCCAGCTGGGCCGCAGGATTCATGCCTGCTCAGCTGCCTGATAATCGCCAGCTGGGCCGCAGGATTCATGCCTGCTCAGCTGCCTGATAATCGCCAGCTGGGCCGCAGGATTCATGCCTGCTCAGCTGCCTGATAATCGCCAGCTGGGCCGCAGGATTCATGCCTGCTCAGCTGCCTGATAATCGCCAGCTGGGCCGCAGGATTCATGCCTGCTCAGCTGCCTGATAACCGCCAGCTGGGCCGCAGGATTCATGCCTGCTCAGCTGCCTGATAATCGCCAGCTGGGCCGCAGGATTCATGCCTGCTCAGCTGCCTGATAATCGCCAGCTGGGCCGCAGGATTCATGCCTGCTCAGCTGCTTGATTCTTGCCTGCTGAGGCACATGATCCGTGCAGGAGAGCTACCTGATCAGCACATGAGCAGTCACATGATCAGCGCCTCTCAGTCACCTGATCACTGCATGACAGGCACGTGATCAGTGCCTGCTGAGGTGCGGGATCAGCGCCTGCTCAGCTGCCTGATAATCGCCAGCTGGGCCGCAGGATTCATGCCTGCTCAGCTGCCTGATAATCGCCAGCTGGGCCGCAGGATTCATGCCTGCTCAGCTGCCTGATAACGCCAGCTGGGCCGCAGGATTCATGCCTGCTCAGCTGCCTGATAATCGCCAGCTGGGCCGCAGGATTCATGCCTGCTCAGCTGCTTGATTCTTGCCTGCTGAGGCACATGATCCGTGCAGGAGAGCTACCTGATCAGCACATGAGCAGTCACATGATCAGCGCCTCTCAGTCACCTGATCACTGCATGACAGGCACGTGATCAGTGCCTGCTGAGGTGCGGGATCAGCGCCTGCTCAGCTGCCTGATAATCGCCAGCTGGGCCGCAGGATTCATGCCTGCTCAGCTGCCTGATAATCGCCAGCTGGGCCGCAGGATTCATGCCTGCTCAGCTGCCTGATAACCGCCAGCTGGGCCGCAGGATTCATGCCTGCTCAGCTGCCTGATAATCGCCAGCTGGGCCGCAGGATTCATGCCTGCTCAGCTGCCTGATTCGCCAGCTGGGCCGCAGGATTCATGCCTGCTCAGCTGCCTGATAAGCCAGCTGGGCCGCAGGATTCATGCCTGCTCAGCTGCCTGATAATCGCCAGCTGGGCCGCAGGATTCATGCCTGCTCAGCTGCCTGATAATCGCCAGCTGGGCCGCAGGATTCATGCCTGCTCAGCTGCCTGATAACCGCCAGCTGGGCCGCAGGATTCATGCCTGCTCAGCTGCCTGATAATCGCCAGCTGGGCCGCAGGATTCATGCCTGCTCAGCTGCCTGATAACCGCCAGCTGGGCCGCAGGATTCATGCCTGCTCAGCTGCCTGATAATCGCCAGCTGGGCCGCAGGATTCATGCCTGCTCAGCTGCCTGATAACCGCCAGCTGGGCCGCAGGATTCATGCCTGCTCAGCTGCCTGATAATCGCCAGCTGGGCCGCAGGATTCATGCCTGCTCAGCTGCCTGATAATCGCCAGCTGGGCCGCAGGATTCATGCCTGCTCAGCTGCCTGATAATCGCCAGCTGGGCCGCAGGATTCATGCCTGCTCAGCTGCTTGATTCTTGCCTGCTGAGGCACATGATCCGTGCAGGAGAGCTACCTGATCAGCACATGAGCAGTCACATGATCAGCGCCTCTCAGTCACCTGATCACTGCATGACAGGCACGTGATCAGTGCCTGCTGAGGTGCGGGATCAGCGCCTGCTCAGCTGCCTGATAATCGCCAGCTGGGCCGCAGGATTCATGCCTGCTCAGCTGCCTGATAATCGCCAGCTGGGCCGCAGGATTCATGCCTGCTCAGCTGCCTGATAACCGCCAGCTGGGCCGCAGGATTCATGCCTGCTCAGCTGCCTGATAATCGCCAGCTGGGCCGCAGGATTCATGCCTGCTCAGCTGCCTGATAATCGCCAGCTGGGCCGCAGGATTCATGCCTGCTCAGCTGCCTGATAATCGCCAGCTGGGCCGCAGGATTCATGCCTGCTCAGCTGCCTGATAATCGCCAGCTGGGCCGCAGGATTCATGCCTGCTCAGCTGCCTGATAACCGCCAGCTGGGCCGCAGGATTCATGCCTGCTCAGCTGCCTGATAACCGCCAGCTGGGCCGCAGGATTCATGCCTGCTCAGCTGCCTGATAATCGCCAGCTGGGCCGCAGGATTCATGCCTGCTCAGCTGCCTGATAACCGCCAGCTGGGCCGCAGGATTCATGCCTGCTCAGCTGCCTGATAATCGCCAGCTGGGCCGCAGGATTCATGCCTGCTCAGCTGCCTGATAATCGCCAGCTGGGCCGCAGGATTCATGCCTGCTCAGCTGCCTGATAATCGCCAGCTGGGCCGCAGGATTCATGCCTGCTCAGCTGCCTGATAATCGCCAGCTGGGCCGCAGGATTCATGCCTGCTCAGCTGCCTGATAATCGCCAGCTGGGCCGCAGGATTCATGCCTGCTCAGCTGCCTGATAATCGCCAGCTGGGCCGCAGGATTCATGCCTGCTCAGCTGCCTGATAATCGCCAGCTGGGCCGCAGGATTCATGCCTGCTCAGCTGCCTGATAATCGCCAGCTGGGCCGCAGGATTCATGCCTGCTCAGCTGCTGATTCGCCTGCTGGGGCACATGATCCGTGCAGGAGAGCTGCCTGATCAGCACATGAGCAGTCACATGATCATGCCTGCTCAGTCACCTGATCACTGCATGACAGGCACGTGATCAGTGCCTGCTGAGGTGCGGGATTCATGCCTGCTCAGCTGCCTGATAATCGCCAGCTGGGCCGCAGGATTCATGCCTGCTCAGCTGCCTGATAATCGCCAGCTGGGCCGCAGGATTCATGCCTGCTCAGCTGCCTGATAATCGCCAGCTGGGCCGCAGGATTCATGCCTGCTCAGCTGCCTGATAATCGCCAGCTGGGCCGCAGGATTCATGCCTGCTCAGCTGCCTGATAACCGCCAGCTGGGCCGCAGGATTCATGCCTGCTCAGCTGCCTGATAATCGCCAGCTGGGCCGCAGGATTCATGCCTGCTCAGCTGCCTGATAATCGCCAGCTGGGCCGCAGGATTCATGCCTGCTCAGCTGCCTGATAATCGCCAGCTGGGCCGCAGGATTCATGCCTGCTCAGCTGCCTGATAATCGCCAGCTGGGCCGCAGGATTCATGCCTGCTCAGCTGCCTGATAATCGCCAGCTGGGCCGCAGGATTCATGCCTGCTCAGCTGCCTGATTCTTGCCTGCTGGGCACATGATCCGTGCAGGAGAGCTGCCTGATCAGCACATGAGCAGTCACATGATCAGCGCCTCTCAGTCACCTGATCACTGCATGACAGGCACGTGATCAGTGCCTGCTGAGGTGCGGATCAGCGCCTGCTCAGCTGCCTGATAATCGCCAGCTGGGCCGCAGGATTCATGCCTGCTCAGCTGCCTGATAATCGCCAGCTGGGCCGCAGGATTCATGCCTGCTCAGCTGCCTGATAATCGCCAGCTGGGCCGCAGGATTCATGCCTGCTCAGCTGCCTGATAATCGCCAGCTGGGCCGCAGGATTCATGCCTGCTCAGCTGCCTGATAATCGCCAGCTGGGCCGCAGGATTCATGCCTGCTCAGCTGCCTGATAATCGCCAGCTGGGCCGCAGGATTCATGCCTGCTCAGCTGCTTGATTCTTGCCTGCTGAGGCACATGATCCGTGCAGGAGAGCTACCTGATCAGCACATGAGCAGTCACATGATCAGCGCCTCTCAGTCACCTGATCACTGCATGACAGGCACGTGATCAGTGCCTGCTGAGGTGCGGGATCAGCGCCTGCTCAGCTGCCTGATAATCGCCAGCTGGGCCGCAGGATTCATGCCTGCTCAGCTGCCTGATAATCGCCAGCTGGGCCGCAGGATTCATGCCTGCTCAGCTGCCTGATAACCGCCAGCTGGGCCGCAGGATTCATGCCTGCTCAGCTGCCTGATAACCGCCAGCTGGGCCGCAGGATTCATGCCTGCTCAGCTGCCTGATAATCGCCAGCTGGGCCGCAGGATTCATGCCTGCTCAGCTGCCTGATAATCGCCAGCTGGGCCGCAGGATTCATGCCTGCTCAGCTGCCTGATAATCGCCAGCTGGGCCGCAGGATTCATGCCTGCTCAGCTGCTTGATTCTTGCCTGCTGAGGCACATGATCCGTGCAGGAGAGCTACCTGATCAGCACATGAGCAGTCACATGATCAGCGCCTCTCAGTCACCTGATCACTGCATGACAGGCACGTGATCAGTGCCTGCTGAGGTGCGGATCAGCGCCTGCTCAGCTGCCTGATAATCGCCAGCTGGGCCGCAGGATTCATGCCTGCTCAGCTGCCTGATAATCGCCAGCTGGGCCGCAGGATTCATGCCTGCTCAGCTGCCTGATAACCGCCAGCTGGGCCGCAGGATTCATGCCTGCTCAGCTGCCTGATAATCGCCAGCTGGGCCGCAGGATTCATGCCTGCTCAGCTGCCTGATAACCGCCAGCTGGGCCGCAGGATTCATGCCTGCTCAGCTGCCTGATAACCGCCAGCTGGGCCGCAGGATTCATGCCTGCTCAGCTGCCTGATAACCGCCAGCTGGGCCGCAGGATTCATGCCTGCTCAGCTGCCTGATAATCGCCAGCTGGGCCGCAGGATTCATGCCTGCTCAGCTGCCTGATAATCGCCAGCTGGGCCGCAGGATTCATGCCTGCTCAGCTGCCTGATAATCGCCAGCTGGGCCGCAGGATTCATGCCTGCTCAGCTGCCTGATAATCGCCAGCTGGGCCGCAGGATTCATGCCTGCTCAGCTGCTTGATTCTTGCCTGCTGAGGCACATGATCCGTGCAGGAGAGCTACCTGATCAGCACATGAGCAGTCACATGATCAGCGCCTCTCAGTCACCTGATCACTGCATGACAGGCACGTGATCAGTGCCTGCTGAGGTGCGGGATCAGCGCCTGCTCAGCTGCCTGATAATCGCCAGCTGGGCCGCAGGATTCATGCCTGCTCAGCTGCCTGATAATCGCCAGCTGGGCCGCAGGATTCATGCCTGCTCAGCTGCCTGATAACCGCCAGCTGGGCCGCAGGATTCATGCCTGCTCAGCTGCCTGATAACCGCCAGCTGGGCCGCAGGATTCATGCCTGCTCAGCTGCCTGATAATCGCCAGCTGGGCCGCAGGATTCATGCCTGCTCAGCTGCCTGATAATCGCCAGCTGGGCCGCAGGATTCATGCCTGCTCAGCTGCTTGATTCTTGCCTGCTGAGGCACATGATCCGTGCAGGAGAGCTACCTGATCAGCACATGAGCAGTCACATGATCAGCGCCTCTCAGTCACCTGATCACTGCATGACAGGCACGTGATCAGTGCCTGCTGAGGTGCGGGATCAGCGCCTGCTCAGCTGCCTGATAATCGCCAGCTGGGCCGCAGGATTCATGCCTGCTCAGCTGCCTGATAATCGCCAGCTGGGCCGCAGGATTCATGCCTGCTCAGCTGCCTGATAACCGCCAGCTGGGCCGCAGGATTCATGCCTGCTCAGCTGCCTGATAACCGCCAGCTGGGCCGCAGGATTCATGCCTGCTCAGCTGCCTGATAATCGCCAGCTGGGCCGCAGGATTCATGCCTGCTCAGCTGCCTGATAATCGCCAGCTGGGCCGCAGGATTCATGCCTGCTCAGCTGCCTGATAATCGCCAGCTGGGCCGCAGGATTCATGCCTGCTCAGCTGCCTGATAACCGCCAGCTGGGCCGCAGGATTCATGCCTGCTCAGCTGCCTGATAATCGCCAGCTGGGCCGCAGGATTCATGCCTGCTCAGCTGCCTGATAATCGCCAGCTGGGCCGCAGGATTCATGCCTGCTCAGCTGCCTGATAACCGCCAGCTGGGCCGCAGGATTCATGCCTGCTCAGCTGCCTGATAACCGCCAGCTGGGCCGCAGGATTCATGCCTGCTCAGCTGCCTGATAATCGCCAGCTGGGCCGCAGGATTCATGCCTGCTCAGCTGCCTGATAATCGCCAGCTGGGCCGCAGGATTCATGCCTGCTCAGCTGCCTGATAATCGCCAGCTGGGCCGCAGGATTCATGCCTGCTCAGCTGCCTGATAATCGCCAGCTGGGCCGCAGGATTCATGCCTGCTCAGCTGCTTGATTCTTGCCTGCTGAGGCACATGATCCGTGCAGGAGAGCTACCTGATCAGCACATGAGCAGTCACATGATCAGCGCCTCTCAGTCACCTGATCACTGCATGACAGGCACGTGATCAGTGCCTGCTGAGGTGCGGGATCAGCGCCTGCTCAGCTGCCTGATAATCGCCAGCTGGGCCGCAGGATTCATGCCTGCTCAGCTGCCTGATAATCGCCAGCTGGGCCGCAGGATTCATGCCTGCTCAGCTGCCTGATAACCGCCAGCTGGGCCGCAGGATTCATGCCTGCTCAGCTGCCTGATAACCGCCAGCTGGGCCGCAGGATTCATGCCTGCTCAGCTGCCTGATAATCGCCAGCTGGGCCGCAGGATTCATGCCTGCTCAGCTGCCTGATAACCGCCAGCTGGGCCGCAGGATTCATGCCTGCTCAGCTGCCTGATAATCGCCAGCTGGGCCGCAGGATTCATGCCTGCTCAGCTGCCTGATAATCGCCAGCTGGGCCGCAGGATTCATGCCTGCTCAGCTGCCTGATAATCGCCAGCTGGGCCGCAGGATTCATGCCTGCTCAGCTGCGTGATAATTGCCAGCTGAGGCACATGATACATGCCTGCTGCAGGAGAGCTACCTGATCAGCATGAGCAGTCACATGATCAGCGCCTCTCAGTCACCTGATCACTGCATGACAGGCACGTGATCAGTGCCTGCTGGTGCGGATCAGCGCCTGCTCAGCTGCCTGATAATCGCCAGCTGGGCCGCAGGATTCATGCCTGCTCAGCTGCCTGATAATCGCCAGCTGGGCCGCAGGATTCATGCCTGCTCAGCTGCCTGATAATCGCCAGCTGGGCCGCAGGATTCATGCCTGCTCAGCTGCCTGATAATCGCCAGCTGGGCCGCAGGATTCATGCCTGCTCAGCTGCTTGATTCTTGCCTGCTGAGGCACATGATCCGTGCAGGAGAGCTACCTGATCAGCACATGAGCAGTCACATGATCAGCGCCTCTCAGTCACCTGATCACTGCATGACAGGCACGTGATCAGTGCCTGCTGAGGTGCGGGATCAGCGCCTGCTCAGCTGCCTGATAATCGCCAGCTGGGCCGCAGGATTCATGCCTGCTCAGCTGCCTGATAATCGCCAGCTGGGCCGCAGGATTCATGCCTGCTCAGCTGCCTGATAACCGCCAGCTGGGCCGCAGGATTCATGCCTGCTCAGCTGCCTGATAATCGCCAGCTGGGCCGCAGGATTCATGCCTGCTCAGCTGCCTGATAACGCCAGCTGGGCCGCAGGATTCATGCCTGCTCAGCTGCCTGATAATCGCCAGCTGGGCCGCAGGATTCATGCCTGCTCAGCTGCCTGATTCTTGCCTGCTGAGGCACATGATCCATGCAGGAGAGCTACCTGATCAGCACCAGCAGTCACATGATCAGCGCCTCTCAGTCACCTGATCACTGCATGACAGGCACGTGATCAGTGCCTGCTGAGGTGCGGGATCATGCCTGCTCAGCTGCCTGATAATCGCCAGCTGGGCCGCAGGATTCATGCCTGCTCAGCTGCCTGATAATCGCCAGCTGGGCCGCAGGATTCATGCCTGCTCAGCTGCCTGATAATCGCCAGCTGGGCCGCAGGATTCATGCCTGCTCAGCTGCCTGATAACCGCCAGCTGGGCCGCAGGATTCATGCCTGCTCAGCTGCCTGATAATCGCCAGCTGGGCCGCAGGATTCATGCCTGCTCAGCTGCCTGATAACCGCCAGCTGGGCCGCAGGATTCATGCCTGCTCAGCTGCCTGATAATCGCCAGCTGGGCCGCAGGATTCATGCCTGCTCAGCTGCCTGATAATCGCCAGCTGGGCCGCAGGATTCATGCCTGCTCAGCTGCTTGATTCTTGCCTGCTGAGGCACATGATCCGTGCAGGAGAGCTACCTGATCAGCACATGAGCAGTCACATGATCAGCGCCTCTCAGTCACCTGATCACTGCATGACAGGCACGTGATCAGTGCCTGCTGAGGTGCGGGATCAGCGCCTGCTCAGCTGCCTGATAATCGCCAGCTGGGCCGCAGGATTCATGCCTGCTCAGCTGCCTGATAATCGCCAGCTGGGCCGCAGGATTCATGCCTGCTCAGCTGCCTGATAACCGCCAGCTGGGCCGCAGGATTCATGCCTGCTCAGCTGCCTGATAATCGCCAGCTGGGCCGCAGGATTCATGCCTGCTCAGCTGCCTGATAATCGCCAGCTGGGCCGCAGGATTCATGCCTGCTCAGCTGCCTGATAATCGCCAGCTGGGCCGCAGGATTCATGCCTGCTCAGCTGCCTGATAATCGCCAGCTGGGCCGCAGGATTCATGCCTGCTCAGCTGCTTGATTCTTGCCTGCTGAGGCACATGATCCGTGCAGGAGAGCTACCTGATCAGCACATGAGCAGTCACATGATCAGCGCCTCTCAGTCACCTGATCACTGCATGACAGGCACGTGATCAGTGCCTGCTGAGGTGCGGGATCAGCGCCTGCTCAGCTGCCTGATAATCGCCAGCTGGGCCGCAGGATTCATGCCTGCTCAGCTGCCTGATAATCGCCAGCTGGGCCGCAGGATTCATGCCTGCTCAGCTGCCTGATAACCGCCAGCTGGGCCGCAGGATTCATGCCTGCTCAGCTGCCTGATAACCGCCAGCTGGGCCGCAGGATTCATGCCTGCTCAGCTGCCTGATAACCGCCAGCTGGGCCGCAGGATTCATGCCTGCTCAGCTGCCTGATAACCGCCAGCTGGGCCGCAGGATTCATGCCTGCTCAGCTGCCTGATAATCGCCAGCTGGGCCGCAGGATTCATGCCTGCTCAGCTGCCTGATAATCGCCAGCTGGGCCGCAGGATTCATGCCTGCTCAGCTGCCTGATAACCGCCAGCTGGGCCGCAGGATTCATGCCTGCTCAGCTGCCTGATAATCGCCAGCTGGGCCGCAGGATTCATGCCTGCTCAGCTGCCTGATAATCGCCAGCTGGGCCGCAGGATTCATGCCTGCTCAGCTGCTTGATTCTTGCCTGCTGAGGCACATGATCCGTGCAGGAGAGCTGCCTGATCAGCACATGAGCAGTCACGATCAGCGCCTCTCAGTCACCTGATCACTGCATGACAGGCACGTGATCAGTGCCTGCTGAGGTGCGGGATCATGCCTGCTCAGCTGCCTGATAATCGCCAGCTGGGCCGCAGGATTCATGCCTGCTCAGCTGCCTGATAATCGCCAGCTGGGCCGCAGGATTCATGCCTGCTCAGCTGCCTGATAACCGCCAGCTGGGCCGCAGGATTCATGCCTGCTCAGCTGCCTGATAACCGCCAGCTGGGCCGCAGGATTCATGCCTGCTCAGCTGCCTGATAATCGCCAGCTGGGCCGCAGGATTCATGCCTGCTCAGCTGCCTGATAATCGCCAGCTGGGCCGCAGGATTCATGCCTGCTCAGCTGCCTGATTCTTGCCAGCTGGGCACATGATCCGTGCAGGAGAGCTGCCTGATCAGCACATGAGCAGTCACATGATCAGCGCCTCTCAGTGCACCTGATCACTGCATGACAGGCACGTGATCAGTGCCTGCTGAGGTGCGGGATCATGCCTGCTCAGCTGCCTGATAATCGCCAGCTGGGCCGCAGGATTCATGCCTGCTCAGCTGCCTGATAATCGCCAGCTGGGCCGCAGGATTCATGCCTGCTCAGCTGCCTGATAATCGCCAGCTGGGCCGCAGGATTCATGCCTGCTCAGCTGCCTGATAATCGCCAGCTGGGCCGCAGGATTCATGCCTGCTCAGCTGCTTGATTCTGCCTGCTGAGGCACATGATCCGTGCAGAGAGCTACCTGATCAGCACATGAGCAGTCACATGATCAGCGCCTCTCAGTCACCTGATCACTGCATGACAGGCACTGATCAGTGCCTGCTGAGGTGCGGGATCAGCGCCTGCTCAGCTGCCTGATAATCGCCAGCTGGGCCGCAGGATTCATGCCTGCTCAGCTGCCTGATAATCGCCAGCTGGGCCGCAGGATTCATGCCTGCTCAGCTGCCTGATAATCGCCAGCTGGGCCGCAGGATTCATGCCTGCTCAGCTGCCTGATAACCGCCAGCTGGGCCGCAGGATTCATGCCTGCTCAGCTGCCTGATAACCGCCAGCTGGGCCGCAGGATTCATGCCTGCTCAGCTGCCTGATAATCGCCAGCTGGGCCGCAGGATTCATGCCTGCTCAGCTGCCTGATAATCGCCAGCTGGGCCGCAGGATTCATGCCTGCTCAGCTGCCTGATAATCGCCAGCTGGGCCGCAGGATTCATGCCTGCTCAGCTGCCTGATAACCGCCAGCTGGGCCGCAGGATTCATGCCTGCTCAGCTGCCTGATAATCGCCAGCTGGGCCGCAGGATTCATGCCTGCTCAGCTGCCTGATAATCGCCAGCTGGGCCGCAGGATTCATGCCTGCTCAGCTGCCTGATTCTTGCCTGCTGAGGCACATGATCCGTGCAGGAGAGCTACCTGATCAGCACATGAGCAGTCACATGATCAGCGCCTCTCAGTCACCTGATCACTGCATGACAGGCACGTGATCAGTGCCTGCTGGGCAGGATCAGCGCCTGCTCAGCTGCCTGATAATCGCCAGCTGGGCCGCAGGATTCATGCCTGCTCAGCTGCCTGATAATCGCCAGCTGGGCCGCAGGATTCATGCCTGCTCAGCTGCCTGATAATCGCCAGCTGGGCCGCAGGATTCATGCCTGCTCAGCTGCCTGATAATCGCCAGCTGGGCCGCAGGATTCATGCCTGCTCAGCTGCGTGATTCTTGCCTGCTGGGGCACAGGATTCCGTGCAGGAGAGCTACCTGATCAGCACATGAGCAGTCACATGCAGCGCCTCTCAGTCACCTGATCACTGCATGACAGGCACGTGATCAGTGCCTGCTGAGGTGCGGGATCATGCCTGCTCAGCTGCCTGATAATCGCCAGCTGGGCCGCAGGATTCATGCCTGCTCAGCTGCCTGATAATCGCCAGCTGGGCCGCAGGATTCATGCCTGCTCAGCTGCCTGATAATCGCCAGCTGGGCCGCAGGATTCATGCCTGCTCAGCTGCCTGATAATCGCCAGCTGGGCCGCAGGATTCATGCCTGCTCAGCTGCCTGATAATCGCCAGCTGGGCCGCAGGATTCATGCCTGCTCAGCTGCCTGATAACCGCCAGCTGGGCCGCAGGATTCATGCCTGCTCAGCTGCCTGATAACCGCCAGCTGGGCCGCAGGATTCATGCCTGCTCAGCTGCCTGATAATCGCCAGCTGGGCCGCAGGATTCATGCCTGCTCAGCTGCCTGATAACCGCCAGCTGGGCCGCAGGATTCATGCCTGCTCAGCTGCCTGATAATCGCCAGCTGGGCCGCAGGATTCATGCCTGCTCAGCTGCCTGATAACCGCCAGCTGGGCCGCAGGATTCATGCCTGCTCAGCTGCCTGATAATCGCCAGCTGGGCCGCAGGATTCATGCCTGCTCAGCTGCCTGATAACCGCCAGCTGGGCCGCAGGATTCATGCCTGCTCAGCTGCCTGATAATCGCCAGCTGGGCCGCAGGATTCATGCCTGCTCAGCTGCCTGATAATCGCCAGCTGGGCCGCAGGATTCATGCCTGCTCAGCTGCCTGATAATCGCCAGCTGGGCCGCAGGATTCATGCCTGCTCAGCTGCTTGATTCTTGCCTGCTGAGGCACATGATCCGTGCAGGAGAGCTACCTGATCAGCACATGAGCAGTCACATGATCAGCGCCTCTCAGTCACCTGATCACTGCATGACAGGCACGTGATCAGTGCCTGCTGAGGTGCGGGATCAGCGCCTGCTCAGCTGCCTGATAATCGCCAGCTGGGCCGCAGGATTCATGCCTGCTCAGCTGCCTGATAATCGCCAGCTGGGCCGCAGGATTCATGCCTGCTCAGCTGCCTGATAACCGCCAGCTGGGCCGCAGGATTCATGCCTGCTCAGCTGCCTGATAACCGCCAGCTGGGCCGCAGGATTCATGCCTGCTCAGCTGCCTGATAACCGCCAGCTGGGCCGCAGGATTCATGCCTGCTCAGCTGCCTGATAACCGCCAGCTGGGCCGCAGGATTCATGCCTGCTCAGCTGCCTGATAATCGCCAGCTGGGCCGCAGGATTCATGCCTGCTCAGCTGCCTGATAACCGCCAGCTGGGCCGCAGGATTCATGCCTGCTCAGCTGCCTGATAACGCCAGCTGGGCCGCAGGATTCATGCCTGCTCAGCTGCCTGATAACCGCCAGCTGGGCCGCAGGATTCATGCCTGCTCAGCTGCCTGATAATCGCCAGCTGGGCCGCAGGATTCATGCCTGCTCAGCTGCCTGATAACGCCAGCTGGGCCGCAGGATTCATGCCTGCTCAGCTGCCTGATAAGCCAGCTGGGCCGCAGGATTCATGCCTGCTCAGCTGCCTGATAATCGCCAGCTGGGCCGCAGGATTCATGCCTGCTCAGCTGCCTGATAATCGCCAGCTGGGCCGCAGGATTCATGCCTGCTCAGCTGCCTGATAATCGCCAGCTGGGCCGCAGGATTCATGCCTGCTCAGCTGCCTGATAATCCCAGCTGGGCCGCAGGATTCATGCCTGCTCAGCTGCTTGATTCTGCCTGCTGAGGCACATGATCCGTGAGGAGAGCTACCTGATCAGCACATGAGCAGTCACATGATCAGCGCCTCTCAGTCCTGATCACTGCATGCCAGGCACGTGATCAGTGCCTGCTGAGGTGCGGGATCAGCGCCTGCTCAGCTGCCTGATAATCGCCAGCTGGGCCGCAGGATTCATGCCTGCTCAGCTGCCTGATAATCGCCAGCTGGGCCGCAGGATTCATGCCTGCTCAGCTGCCTGATAACCGCCAGCTGGGCCGCAGGATTCATGCCTGCTCAGCTGCCTGATAACCCAGCTGGGCCGCAGGATTCATGCCTGCTCAGCTGCCTGATAATCGCCAGCTGGGCCGCAGGATTCATGCCTGCTCAGCTGCCTGATAACCGCCAGCTGGGCCGCAGGATTCATGCCTGCTCAGCTGCCTGATAACCGCCAGCTGGGCCGCAGGATTCATGCCTGCTCAGCTGCCTGATAATCGCCAGCTGGGCCGCAGGATTCATGCCTGCTCAGCTGCCTGATAATCGCCAGCTGGGCCGCAGGATTCATGCCTGCTCAGCTGCCTGATAATCGCCAGCTGGGCCGCAGGATTCATGCCTGCTCAGCTGCTTGATTCTTGCCTGCTGGGCACATGATCATGCAGGAGAGCTACCTGATCAGCACATGAGCAGTCACATGATCAGCGCCTGCTCACCTGATCACTGCATGACAGGCACGTGATCAGTGCCTGCTGAGGTGCGGGATCAGCGCCTGCTCAGCTGCCTGATAATCGCCAGCTGGGCCGCAGGATTCATGCCTGCTCAGCTGCCTGATAATCGCCAGCTGGGCCGCAGGATTCATGCCTGCTCAGCTGCCTGATAATCGCCAGCTGGGCCGCAGGATTCATGCCTGCTCAGCTGCCTGATAACCCAGCTGGGCCGCAGGATTCATGCCTGCTCAGCTGCCTGATAATCGCCAGCTGGGCCGCAGGATTCATGCCTGCTCAGCTGCCTGATAATCGCCAGCTGGGCCGCAGGATTCATGCCTGCTCAGCTGCTTGATTCTTGCCTGCTGAGGCACATGATCCGTGCAGGAGAGCTACCTGATCAGCACATGAGCAGTCACATGATCAGCGCCTCTCAGTCACCTGATCACTGCATGACAGGCACGTGATCAGTGCCTGCTGAGGTGCGGGATCAGCGCCTGCTCAGCTGCCTGATAATCGCCAGCTGGGCCGCAGGATTCATGCCTGCTCAGCTGCCTGATAATCGCCAGCTGGGCCGCAGGATTCATGCCTGCTCAGCTGCCTGATAACCGCCAGCTGGGCCGCAGGATTCATGCCTGCTCAGCTGCCTGATAACCGCCAGCTGGGCCGCAGGATTCATGCCTGCTCAGCTGCCTGATAATCGCCAGCTGGGCCGCAGGATTCATGCCTGCTCAGCTGCCTGATAATCGCCAGCTGGGCCGCAGGATTCATGCCTGCTCAGCTGCCTGATAATCGCCAGCTGGGCCGCAGGATTCATGCCTGCTCAGCTGCTTGATTCTTGCCTGCTGAGGCACATGATCCGTGCAGGAGAGCTGCCTGATCAGCACATGAGCAGTCACATGATCAGCGCCTCTCAGCTGCCTGCAACGCCAGTGAGTGCCTGCTGCGGGATCAGCGCCTGCTCAGCTGCCTGATAATCGCCAGCTGGGCCGCAGGATTCATGCCTGCTCAGCTGCCTGATAATCGCCAGCTGGGCCGCAGGATTCATGCCTGCTCAGCTGCCTGATAACCGCCAGCTGGGCCGCAGGATTCATGCCTGCTCAGCTGCCTGATAACCCAGCTGGGCCGCAGGATTCATGCCTGCTCAGCTGCCTGATAATCGCCAGCTGGGCCGCAGGATTCATGCCTGCTCAGCTGCCTGATAATCGCCAGCTGGGCCGCAGGATTCATGCCTGCTCAGCTGCCTGATAATCGCCAGCTGGGCCGCAGGATTCATGCCTGCTCAGCTGCCTGATAATCGCCAGCTGGGCCGCAGGATTCATGCCTGCTCAGCTGCCTGATAACGCCAGCTGGGCCGCAGGATTCATGCCTGCTCAGCTGCCTGATAATCGCCAGCTGGGCCGCAGGATTCATGCCTGCTCAGCTGCCTGATAATCGCCAGCTGGGCCGCAGGATTCATGCCTGCTCAGCTGCTTGATTCTTCTGCTGAGGCACATGATCCGTGCAGGAGAGCTGCCTGATCAGCACATGAGCAGTCACATGATCAGCGCCTCTCAGTCACCTGATCACTGCATGACAGGCACGTGATCAGTGCCTGCTGAGGTGCGGGATCAGCGCCTGCTCAGCTGCCTGATAATCGCCAGCTGGGCCGCAGGATTCATGCCTGCTCAGCTGCCTGATAATCGCCAGCTGGGCCGCAGGATTCATGCCTGCTCAGCTGCCTGATAACCGCCAGCTGGGCCGCAGGATTCATGCCTGCTCAGCTGCCTGATAACGCCAGCTGGGCCGCAGGATTCATGCCTGCTCAGCTGCCTGATAATCGCCAGCTGGGCCGCAGGATTCATGCCTGCTCAGCTGCCTGATAATCGCCAGCTGGGCCGCAGGATTCATGCCTGCTCAGCTGCCTGATTCTTGCCTGCTGAGGCACATGATCCGTGCAGGAGAGCTACCTGATCAGCACATGAGCAGTCACATGATCAGCGCCTCTCAGTCACCTGATCACTGCATGACAGGCACGTGATCAGTGCCTGCTGAGGTGCGGGATCAGCGCCTGCTCAGCTGCCTGATAATCGCCAGCTGGGCCGCAGGATTCATGCCTGCTCAGCTGCCTGATAATCGCCAGCTGGGCCGCAGGATTCATGCCTGCTCAGCTGCCTGATAACCGCCAGCTGGGCCGCAGGATTCATGCCTGCTCAGCTGCCTGATAATCGCCAGCTGGGCCGCAGGATTCATGCCTGCTCAGCTGCCTGATAATCGCCAGCTGGGCCGCAGGATTCATGCCTGCTCAGCTGCCTGATAACCGCCAGCTGGGCCGCAGGATTCATGCCTGCTCAGCTGCCTGATAACCGCCAGCTGGGCCGCAGGATTCATGCCTGCTCAGCTGCCTGATAACCGCCAGCTGGGCCGCAGGATTCATGCCTGCTCAGCTGCCTGATAACCGCCAGCTGGGCCGCAGGATTCATGCCTGCTCAGCTGCCTGATAATCGCCAGCTGGGCCGCAGGATTCATGCCTGCTCAGCTGCCTGATAACCGCCAGCTGGGCCGCAGGATTCATGCCTGCTCAGCTGCCTGATAACCGCCAGCTGGGCCGCAGGATTCATGCCTGCTCAGCTGCCTGATAACCGCCAGCTGGGCCGCAGGATTCATGCCTGCTCAGCTGCCTGATAATCGCCAGCTGGGCCGCAGGATTCATGCCTGCTCAGCTGCCTGATAATCGCCAGCTGGGCCGCAGGATTCATGCCTGCTCAGCTGCCTGATAATCGCCAGCTGGGCCGCAGGATTCATGCCTGCTCAGCTGCTTGATTCTTGCCTGCTGAGGCACATGATCCGTGCAGGAGAGCTACCTGATCAGCACATGAGCAGTCACATGATCAGCGCCTCTCAGTCACCTGATCACTGCATGACAGGCACGTGATCAGTGCCTGCTGAGGTGCGGGATCAGCGCCTGCTCAGCTGCCTGATAATCGCCAGCTGGGCCGCAGGATTCATGCCTGCTCAGCTGCCTGATAATCGCCAGCTGGGCCGCAGGATTCATGCCTGCTCAGCTGCCTGATAATCGCCAGCTGGGCCGCAGGATTCATGCCTGCTCAGCTGCCTGATAATCGCCAGCTGGGCCGCAGGATTCATGCCTGCTCAGCTGCCTGATAATCGCCAGCTGGGCCGCAGGATTCATGCCTGCTCAGCTGCCTGATAATCGCCAGCTGGGCCGCAGGATTCATGCCTGCTCAGCTGCCTGATAATCGCCAGCTGGGCCGCAGGATTCATGCCTGCTCAGCTGCCTGATAATCGCCAGCTGGGCCGCAGGATTCATGCCTGCTCAGCTGCCTGATAATCGCCAGCTGGGCCGCAGGATTCATGCCTGCTCAGCTGCTTGATTCTTGCCTGCTGAGGCACATGATCCGTGCAGGAGAGCTACCTGATCAGCACATGAGCAGTCACATGATCAGCGCCTCTCAGTCACCTGATCACTGCATGACAGGCACGTGATCAGTGCCTGCTGAGGTGCGGGATCAGCGCCTGCTCAGCTGCCTGATAATCGCCAGCTGGGCCGCAGGATTCATGCCTGCTCAGCTGCCTGATAATCGCCAGCTGGGCCGCAGGATTCATGCCTGCTCAGCTGCCTGATAATCGCCAGCTGGGCCGCAGGATTCATGCCTGCTCAGCTGCCTGATAATCGCCAGCTGGGCCGCAGGATTCATGCCTGCTCAGCTGCCTGATAATCGCCAGCTGGGCCGCAGGATTCATGCCTGCTCAGCTGCCTGATAATCGCCAGCTGGGCAGCAGGATCAGCGCCTCTCAGCACCTGATCATGCAGACAGGCCGTGATCAGTGCCTGCTGAGCTGCGGGATTCATGCCTGCTCAGCTGCCTGATAATCGCCAGCTGGGCCGCAGGATTCATGCCTGCTCAGCTGCCTGATAATCGCCAGCTGGGCCGCAGGATTCATGCCTGCTCAGCTGCCTGATAATCGCCAGCTGGGCCGCAGGATTCATGCCTGCTCAGCTGCCTGATAATCGCCAGCTGGGCCGCAGGATTCATGCCTGCTCAGCTGCCTGATAATCGCCAGCTGGGCCGCAGGATTCATGCCTGCTCAGCTGCCTGATAATCGCCAGCTGGGCCGCAGGATTCATGCCTGCTCAGCTGCCTGATAATCGCCAGCTGGGCCGCAGGATTCATGCCTGCTCAGCTGCCTGATAATCGCCAGCTGGGCCGCAGGATTCATGCCTGCTCAGCTGCCTGATAATCGCCAGCTGGGCCGCAGGATTCATGCCTGCTCAGCTGCCTGATAATCGCCAGCTGGGCCGCAGGATTCATGCCTGCTCAGCTGCCTGATAATCGCCAGCTGGGCCGCAGGATTCATGCCTGCTCAGCTGCCTGATAATCGCCAGCTGGGCCGCAGGATTCATGCCTGCTCAGCTGCCTGATAATCGCCAGCTGGGCCGCAGGATTCATGCCTGCTCAGCTGCCTGATAATCGCCAGCTGGGCCGCAGGATTCATGCCTGCTCAGCTGCCTGATAATCGCCAGCTGGGCCGCAGGATTCATGCCTGCTCAGCTGCCTGATAATCGCCAGCTGGGCCGCAGGATTCATGCCTGCTCAGCTGCCTGATAATCGCCAGCTGGGCCGCAGGATTCATGCCTGCTCAGCTGCCTGATAATCGCCAGCTGGGCCGCAGGATTCATGCCTGCTCAGCTGCCTGATAATCGCCAGCTGGGCCGCAGGATTCATGCCTGCTCAGCTGCCTGATAATCGCCAGCTGGGCCGCAGGATTCATGCCTGCTCAGCTGCCTGATAATCGCCAGCTGGGCCGCAGGATTCATGCCTGCTCAGCTGCTTGATTCTTGCCTGCTGAGGCACATGATCCGTGCAGGAGAGCTACCTGATCAGCACATGAGCAGTCACATGATCAGCGCCTCTCAGTCACCTGATCACTGCATGACAGGCACGTGATCAGTGCCTGCTGAGGTGCGGGATCAGCGCCTGCTCAGCTGCCTGATAATCGCCAGCTGGGCCGCAGGATTCATGCCTGCTCAGCTGCCTGATAATCGCCAGCTGGGCCGCAGGATTCATGCCTGCTCAGCTGCCTGATAATCGCCAGCTGGGCCGCAGGATTCATGCCTGCTCAGCTGCCTGATAATCGCCAGCTGGGCCGCAGGATTCATGCCTGCTCAGCTGCCTGATAATCGCCAGCTGGGCCGCAGGATTCATGCCTGCTCAGCTGCCTGATAATCGCCAGCTGGGCCGCAGGATTCATGCCTGCTCAGCTGCCTGATAATCGCCAGCTGGGCCGCAGGATTCATGCCTGCTCAGCTGCCTGATAATCGCCAGCTGGGCCGCAGGATTCATGCCTGCTCAGCTGCCTGATTCTTGCCAGCTGGGCCACATGATCCATGCCTGCTCAGCTGCCTGATCAGCACATGAGCAGTCACATGATCAGTGCCTGCTCACCTGATCACTGCATGACAGGCACGTGATCAGTGCCTGCTGGGCCGCAGGATCATGCCTGCTCAGCTGCCTGATAATCGCCAGCTGGGCCGCAGGATTCATGCCTGCTCAGCTGCCTGATAATCGCCAGCTGGGCCGCAGGATTCATGCCTGCTCAGCTGCCTGATAATCGCCAGCTGGGCCGCAGGATTCATGCCTGCTCAGCTGCCTGATAACCGCCAGCTGGGCCGCAGGATTCATGCCTGCTCAGCTGCCTGATAATCGCCAGCTGGGCCGCAGGATTCATGCCTGCTCAGCTGCCTGATAATCGCCAGCTGGGCCGCAGGATTCATGCCTGCTCAGCTGCCTGATAATCGCCAGCTGGGCCGCAGGATTCATGCCTGCTCAGCTGCTTGATTCTTGCCTGCTGAGGCACATGATCCGTGCAGGAGAGCTACCTGATCAGCACATGAGCAGTCACATGATCAGCGCCTCTCAGTCACCTGATCACTGCATGACAGGCACGTGATCAGTGCCTGCTGAGGTGCGGGATCAGCGCCTGCTCAGCTGCCTGATAATCGCCAGCTGGGCCGCAGGATTCATGCCTGCTCAGCTGCCTGATAATCGCCAGCTGGGCCGCAGGATTCATGCCTGCTCAGCTGCCTGATAACCGCCAGCTGGGCCGCAGGATTCATGCCTGCTCAGCTGCCTGATAACGCCAGCTGGGCCGCAGGATTCATGCCTGCTCAGCTGCCTGATAATCGCCAGCTGGGCCGCAGGATTCATGCCTGCTCAGCTGCCTGATAATCGCCAGCTGGGCCGCAGGATTCATGCCTGCTCAGCTGCCTGATAATCGCCAGCTGGGCCGCAGGATTCATGCCTGCTCAGCTGCCTGATAACCGCCAGCTGGGCCGCAGGATTCATGCCTGCTCAGCTGCCTGATAATCGCCAGCTGGGCCGCAGGATTCATGCCTGCTCAGCTGCCTGATAATCGCCAGCTGGGCCGCAGGATTCATGCCTGCTCAGCTGCCTGATAATCGCCAGCTGGGCCGCAGGATTCATGCCTGCTCAGCTGCCTGATTCTTGCCTGCTGAGGCACATGATCCGTGCAGGAGAGCTGCCTGATCAGCACATGAGCAGTCACATGATCAGCGCCTCTCAGTCACCTGATCACTGCATGACAGGCACGTGATCAGTGCCTGCTGAGGTGCGGGATCAGCGCCTGCTCAGCTGCCTGATAATCGCCAGCTGGGCCGCAGGATTCATGCCTGCTCAGCTGCCTGATAATCGCCAGCTGGGCCGCAGGATTCATGCCTGCTCAGCTGCCTGATAATCGCCAGCTGGGCCGCAGGATTCATGCCTGCTCAGCTGCCTGATAATCGCCAGCTGGGCCGCAGGATTCATGCCTGCTCAGCTGCCTGATAATCGCCAGCTGGGCCGCAGGATTCATGCCTGCTCAGCTGCCTGATAATCGCCAGCTGGGCCGCAGGATTCATGCCTGCTCAGCTGCTTGATTCTGCCTGCTGGGCACATGATCCGTGCAGGAGAGCTACCTGATCAGCACATGAGCAGTCACATGATCAGCGCCTCTCAGTCACCTGATCACTGCATGACAGGCACGTGATCAGTGCCTGCTGAGGTGCGGGATCAGCGCCTGCTCAGCTGCCTGATAATCGCCAGCTGGGCCGCAGGATTCATGCCTGCTCAGCTGCCTGATAATCGCCAGCTGGGCCGCAGGATTCATGCCTGCTCAGCTGCCTGATAACCGCCAGCTGGGCCGCAGGATTCATGCCTGCTCAGCTGCCTGATAATCGCCAGCTGGGCCGCAGGATTCATGCCTGCTCAGCTGCCTGATAATCGCCAGCTGGGCCGCAGGATTCATGCCTGCTCAGCTGCCTGATAATCGCCAGCTGGGCCGCAGGATTCATGCCTGCTCAGCTGCTTGATTCTGCCTGCTGAGGCACATGATCCGGCAGAGCTACCTGATCAGCATGAGCAGTCACATGATCAGCGCCTCAGTCACCTGATCACTGCATGACAGGCACGTGATCAGTGCCAGCTGGGCGGGATCATGCCTGCTCAGCTGCCTGATAATCGCCAGCTGGGCCGCAGGATTCATGCCTGCTCAGCTGCCTGATAATCGCCAGCTGGGCCGCAGGATTCATGCCTGCTCAGCTGCCTGATAACCGCCAGCTGGGCCGCAGGATTCATGCCTGCTCAGCTGCCTGATAACCGCCAGCTGGGCCGCAGGATTCATGCCTGCTCAGCTGCCTGATAACCGCAGCTGGGCCGCAGGATTCATGCCTGCTCAGCTGCCTGATCCGCCAGCTGGGCCGCAGGATTCATGCCTGCTCAGCTGCCTGATAACGCCAGCTGGGCCGCAGGATTCATGCCTGCTCAGCTGCCTGATAATCGCCAGCTGGGCCGCAGGATTCATGCCTGCTCAGCTGCCTGATAACGCCAGCTGGGCCGCAGGATTCATGCCTGCTCAGCTGCCTGATAATCGCCAGCTGGGCCGCAGGATTCATGCCTGCTCAGCTGCCTGATAATCGCCAGCTGGGCCGCAGGATTCATGCCTGCTCAGCTGCTTGATTCTTGCCTGCTGAGGCACATGATCCGTGCAGGAGAGCTACCTGATCAGCACATGAGCAGTCACATGATCAGCGCCTCTCAGTCACCTGATCACTGCATGACAGGCACGTGATCAGTGCCTGCTGAGGTGCGGGATCAGCGCCTGCTCAGCTGCCTGATAATCGCCAGCTGGGCCGCAGGATTCATGCCTGCTCAGCTGCCTGATAATCGCCAGCTGGGCCGCAGGATTCATGCCTGCTCAGCTGCCTGATAACCGCCAGCTGGGCCGCAGGATTCATGCCTGCTCAGCTGCCTGATAACCGCCAGCTGGGCCGCAGGATTCATGCCTGCTCAGCTGCCTGATAATCGCCAGCTGGGCCGCAGGATTCATGCCTGCTCAGCTGCCTGATAATCGCCAGCTGGGCCGCAGGATTCATGCCTGCTCAGCTGCTTGATTCCGCCAGCTGAGGCACGTGATCCGTGCAGGAGAGCTACCTGATCAGCACATGAGCAGTCACATGGTCAGTGCCTCTCAGTCACCTGATCACTGCATGACAGGCACGTGATCAGTGCCTGCTGAGGTGCAGGATCAGCGCCTGCTCAGCTGCCTGATAATCGCCAGCTGGGCCGCAGGATTCATGCCTGCTCAGCTGCCTGATAACCGCCAGCTGGGCCGCAGGATTCATGCCTGCTCAGCTGCCTGATAACCGCCAGCTGGGCCGCAGGATTCATGCCTGCTCAGCTGCCTGATAATCGCCAGCTGGGCCGCAGGATTCATGCCTGCTCAGCTGCCTGATAATCGCCAGCTGGGCCGCAGGATTCATGCCTGCTCAGCTGCCTGATAATCGCCAGCTGGGCCGCAGGATTCATGCCTGCTCAGCTGCTTGATTCTTGCCTGCTGAGGCACATGATCCGTACAGGAGAGCTACCTGATCAGCACATGAGCAGACACATGATCAGCGCCTCTCAGTCACCTGATCACTGCATGACAGACACGTGATCAGTGCCTGCAGAGGTGCGGGATCAGCGCCTGCTCAGCTGCCTGTTAATCGCCAGCTGGGCCGCAGGATTCATGCCTGCTCAGCTGCCTGATAATCGCCAGCTGGGCCGCAGGATTCATGCCTGCTCAGCTGCCTGATAACCGCCAGCTGGGCCGCAGGATTCATGCCTGCTCAGCTGCCTGATAACCGCCAGCTGGGCCGCAGGATTCATGCCTGCTCAGCTGCCTGATAATCGCCAGCTGGGCCGCAGGATTCATGCCTGCTCAGCTGCCTGATAATCGCCAGCTGGGCCGCAGGATTCATGCCTGCTCAGCTGCCTGATAATCGCCAGCTGGGCCGCAGGATTCATGCCTGCTCAGCTGCCTGATAATCGCCAGCTGGGCCGCAGGATTCATGCCTGCTCAGCTGCCTGATAATCGCCAGCTGGGCCGCAGGATTCGTGCCTGAGCTGCCTGATCAGCACTGAGGGTCACATGATCATGCCTCTCAGTCACCTGATCACTGCATGACAGGCACGTGATCAGTGCCTGCTGAGTGGGGATCAGCGCCTGCTCAGCTGCCTGATCGCCAGCTGGGCCGCAGGATTCATGCCTGCTCAGCTGCCTGATAATCGCCAGCTGGGCCGCAGGATTCATGCCTGCTCAGCTGCCTGATAATCGCCAGCTGGGCCGCAGGATTCATGCCTGCTCAGCTGCCTGATAACGCCAGCTGGGCCGCAGGATTCATGCCTGCTCAGCTGCCTGATAATCGCCAGCTGGGCCGCAGGATTCATGCCTGCTCAGCTGCCTGATAACGCCAGCTGGGCCGCAGGATTCATGCCTGCTCAGCTGCCTGATTCGCCAGCTGGGCACAGGATTCATGCCCTGCTCAGCATGCCAGATGTCATGCCTGGGCCGCAGGATTCATGCCTGCTCAGCTGCCTGATAACCGCCAGCTGGGCCGCAGGATTCATGCCTGCTCAGCTGCCTGATAACCGCCAGCTGGGCCGCAGGATTCATGCCTGCTCAGCTGCCTGATAACCGCCAGCTGGGCCGCAGGATTCATGCCTGCTCAGCTGCCTGATAATCGCCAGCTGGGCCGCAGGATTCATGCCTGCTCAGCTGCCTGATAATCGCCAGCTGGGCCGCAGGATTCATGCCTGCTCAGCTGCCTGATAACCGCCAGCTGGGCCGCAGGATTCATGCCTGCTCAGCTGCCTGATAACCGCCAGCTGGGCCGCAGGATTCATGCCTGCTCAGCTGCCTGATAACCGCCAGCTGGGCCGCAGGATTCATGCCTGCTCAGCTGCCTGATAATCGCCAGCTGGGCCGCAGGATTCATGCCTGCTCAGCTGCCTGATAATCGCCAGCTGGGCCGCAGGATTCATGCCTGCTCAGCTGCCTGATAATCGCCAGCTGGGCCGCAGGATTCATGCCTGCTCAGCTGCTTGATTCTTGCCTGCTGAGGCACATGATCCGTGCAGGAGAGCTACCTGATCAGCACATGAGCAGTCACATGATCAGCGCCTCTCAGTCACCTGATCACTGCATGACAGGCACGTGCCTGCTCAGCCTGCTCAGCTGCCTGATAATCGCCAGCTGGGCCGCAGGATTCATGCCTGCTCAGCTGCCTGATAATCGCCAGCTGGGCCGCAGGATTCATGCCTGCTCAGCTGCCTGATAATCGCCAGCTGGGCCGCAGGATTCATGCCTGCTCAGCTGCCTGATAACCGCCAGCTGGGCCGCAGGATTCATGCCTGCTCAGCTGCCTGATAACCGCCAGCTGGGCCGCAGGATTCATGCCTGCTCAGCTGCCTGATAATCGCCAGCTGGGCCGCAGGATTCATGCCTGCTCAGCTGCTTGATTCTTGCCTGCTGGGCACATGATCCGCAGGAGAGCTACCTGATCAGCACATGAGCAGTCACATGATCAGCGCCTCTGCCACCTGATCACTGCATGACAGGCACGTGATCAGTGCCTGCTGGGGCAGGATCAGCCTGCTCAGCTGCCTGATAATCGCCAGCTGGGCCGCAGGATTCATGCCTGCTCAGCTGCCTGATAACGCCAGCTGGGCCGCAGGATTCATGCCTGCTCAGCTGCCTGATAATCGCCAGCTGGGCCGCAGGATTCATGCCTGCTCAGCTGCCTGATAATCGCCAGCTGGGCCGCAGGATTCATGCCTGCTCAGCTGCCTGATAATCGCCAGCTGGGCCGCAGGATTCATGCCTGCTCAGCTGCCTGATAATCGCCAGCTGGGCCGCAGGATTCATGCCTGCTCAGCTGCCTGATAATCGCCAGCTGGGCCGCAGGATTCATGCCTGCTCAGCTGCCTGATAATCGCCAGCTGGGCCGCAGGATTCATGCCTGCTCAGCTGCCTGATAATCGCCAGCTGGGCCGCAGGATTCATGCCTGCTCAGCTGCCTGATAATCGCCAGCTGGGCCGCAGGATTCATGCCTGCTCAGCTGCCTGATAACCGCCAGCTGGGCCGCAGGATTCATGCCTGCTCAGCTGCCTGATAACCGCCAGCTGGGCCGCAGGATTCATGCCTGCTCAGCTGCCTGATAATCGCCAGCTGGGCCGCAGGATTCATGCCTGCTCAGCTGCCTGATAATCGCCAGCTGGGCCGCAGGATTCATGCCTGCTCAGCTGCCTGATAATCGCCAGCTGGGCCGCAGGATTCATGCCTGCTCAGCTGCCTGATAATCGCCAGCTGGGCCGCAGGATTCATGCCTGCTCAGCTGCTTGATTCTTGCCTGCTGAGGCACATGATCCGTGCAGGAGAGCTACCTGATCAGCACATGAGCAGTCACATGATCAGCGCCTCTCAGTCACCTGATCACTGCATGACAGGCACGTGATCAGTGCCTGCTGAGGTGCGGATCAGCGCCTGCTCAGCTGCCTGATAATCGCCAGCTGGGCCGCAGGATTCATGCCTGCTCAGCTGCCTGATAATCGCCAGCTGGGCCGCAGGATTCATGCCTGCTCAGCTGCCTGATAACCGCCAGCTGGGCCGCAGGATTCATGCCTGCTCAGCTGCCTGATAACCGCCAGCTGGGCCGCAGGATTCATGCCTGCTCAGCTGCCTGATAACCGCCAGCTGGGCCGCAGGATTCATGCCTGCTCAGCTGCCTGATAACCGCCAGCTGGGCCGCAGGATTCATGCCTGCTCAGCTGCCTGATAATCGCCAGCTGGGCCGCAGGATTCATGCCTGCTCAGCTGCCTGATAATCGCCAGCTGGGCCGCAGGATTCATGCCTGCTCAGCTGCCTGATAATCGCCAGCTGGGCCGCAGGATTCATGCCTGCTCAGCTGCTTGATTGCCTGCTGAGGCACATGATCCGTGCAGGAGAGCTACCTGATCAGCACATGAGCAGTCACATGATCAGCGCCTTCAGTCACCTGATCACTGCATGACAGGCACGTGATCAGTGCCTGCTGAGGTGCGGGATCAGCGCCTGCTCAGCTGCCTGATAATCGCCAGCTGGGCCGCAGGATTCATGCCTGCTCAGCTGCCTGATAATCGCCAGCTGGGCCGCAGGATTCATGCCTGCTCAGCTGCCTGATAACGCCAGCTGGGCCGCAGGATTCATGCCTGCTCAGCTGCCTGATAATCGCCAGCTGGGCCGCAGGATTCATGCCTGCTCAGCTGCTGATTCTTGCCTGCTGAGGCACATGATCCGTGCAGGAGAGCTACCTGATCAGCACATGAGCAGTCACATGATCAGCGCCTCTCAGTCACCTGATCACTGCATGACAGGCACGTGATCAGTGCCTGTGGATCAGCGCCTGCTCAGCTGCCTGATAATCGCCAGCTGGGCCGCAGGATTCATGCCTGCTCAGCTGCCTGATAATCGCCAGCTGGGCCGCAGGATTCATGCCTGCTCAGCTGCCTGATAACCGCCAGCTGGGCCGCAGGATTCATGCCTGCTCAGCTGCCTGATAACGCCAGCTGGGCCGCAGGATTCATGCCTGCTCAGCTGCCTGATAATCGCCAGCTGGGCCGCAGGATTCATGCCTGCTCAGCTGCCTGATAATCGCCAGCTGGGCCGCAGGATTCATGCCTGCTCAGCTGCCTGATAATCGCCAGCTGGGCCGCAGGATTCATGCCTGCTCAGCTGCCTGATAATCGCCAGCTGGGCCGCAGGATTCATGCCTGCTCAGCTGCCTGATAACCGCCAGCTGGGCCGCAGGATTCATGCCTGCTCAGCTGCCTGATAATCGCCAGCTGGGCCGCAGGATTCATGCCTGCTCAGCTGCCTGATAATCGCCAGCTGGGCCGCAGGATTCATGCCTGCTCAGCTGCCTGATAATCGCCAGCTGGGCCGCAGGATTCATGCCTGCTCAGCTGCTTGATTCTTGCCTGCTGAGGCACAGGATCCGTGCAGGAGAGCTACCTGATCAGCACATGAGCAGTCACATGATCAGCGCCTCAGTCACCTGATCACTGCATGACAGGCACGTGATCAGTGCCTGCTGAGGTGCGGATCAGCGCCTGCTCAGCTGCCTGATAATCGCCAGCTGGGCCGCAGGATTCATGCCTGCTCAGCTGCCTGATAATCGCCAGCTGGGCCGCAGGATTCATGCCTGCTCAGCTGCCTGATAATCGCCAGCTGGGCCGCAGGATTCATGCCTGCTCAGCTGCCTGATAATCGCCAGCTGGGCCGCAGGATTCATGCCTGCTCAGCTGCCTGATAATCGCCAGCTGGGCCGCAGGATTCATGCCTGCTCAGCTGCCTGATAATCGCCAGCTGGGCCGCAGGATTCATGCCTGCTCAGCTGCCTGATAATCGCCAGCTGGGCCGCAGGATTCATGCCTGCTCAGCTGCCTGATAATCGCCAGCTGGGCCGCAGGATTCATGCCTGCTCAGCTGCTTGATTCTTGCCTGCTGAGGCACATGATCCGTGCAGGAGAGCTACCTGATCAGCACATGAGCAGTCACATGATCAGCGCCTCTCAGTCACCTGATCACTGCATGACAGGCACGTGATCAGTGCCTGCTGAGGTGCGGGATCATGCCTGCTCAGCTGCCTGATAATCGCCAGCTGGGCCGCAGGATTCATGCCTGCTCAGCTGCCTGATAATCGCCAGCTGGGCCGCAGGATTCATGCCTGCTCAGCTGCCTGATAACGCCAGCTGGGCCGCAGGATTCATGCCTGCTCAGCTGCCTGATAATCGCCAGCTGGGCCGCAGGATTCATGCCTGCTCAGCTGCCTGATAATCGCCAGCTGGGCCGCAGGATTCATGCCTGCTCAGCTGCCTGATAATCGCCAGCTGGGCCGCAGGATTCATGCCTGCTCAGCTGCCTGATAATCGCCAGCTGGGCCGCAGGATTCATGCCTGCTCAGCTGCTTGATTCTTGCCTGCTGAGGCACATGATCCGTGCAGGAGAGCTACCTGATCAGCACATGAGCAGTCACATGATCAGCGCCTCTCAGTCACCTGATCACTGCATGACAGGCACGTGATCAGTGCCTGCTGAGGTGCGGGATCAGCGCCTGCTCAGCTGCCTGATAATCGCCAGCTGGGCCGCAGGATTCATGCCTGCTCAGCTGCCTGATAATCGCCAGCTGGGCCGCAGGATTCATGCCTGCTCAGCTGCCTGATAACCGCCAGCTGGGCCGCAGGATTCATGCCTGCTCAGCTGCCTGATAACCGCCAGCTGGGCCGCAGGATTCATGCCTGCTCAGCTGCCTGATAACCGCCAGCTGGGCCGCAGGATTCATGCCTGCTCAGCTGCCTGATAACCGCCAGCTGGGCCGCAGGATTCATGCCTGCTCAGCTGCCTGATAACCGCCAGCTGGGCCGCAGGATTCATGCCTGCTCAGCTGCCTGATAATCGCCAGCTGGGCCGCAGGATTCATGCCTGCTCAGCTGCCTGATAACCGCCAGCTGGGCCGCAGGATTCATGCCTGCTCAGCTGCCTGATAATCGCCAGCTGGGCCGCAGGATTCATGCCTGCTCAGCTGCCTGATAATCGCCAGCTGGGCCGCAGGATTCATGCCTGCTCAGCTGCTTGATTCTTGCCTGCTGAGGCACATGATCCGTGCAGGAGAGCTACCTGATCAGCACATGAGCAGTCACATGATCAGCGCCTCTCAGTCACCTGATCACTGCATGACAGGCACGTGATCAGTGCCTGCTGAGGTGCGGGATCAGCGCCTGCTCAGCTGCCTGATAATCGCCAGCTGGGCCGCAGGATTCATGCCTGCTCAGCTGCCTGATAATCGCCAGCTGGGCCGCAGGATTCATGCCTGCTCAGCTGCCTGATAACCGCCAGCTGGGCCGCAGGATTCATGCCTGCTCAGCTGCCTGATAACCGCCAGCTGGGCCGCAGGATTCATGCCTGCTCAGCTGCCTGATAATCGCCAGCTGGGCCGCAGGATTCATGCCTGCTCAGCTGCCTGATAATCGCCAGCTGGGCCGCAGGATTCATGCCTGCTCAGCTGCTTGATTCTTGCCTGCTGAGGCACATGATCCGTGCAGGAGAGCTACCTGATCAGCACATGAGCAGTCACATGATCAGCGCCTCTCAGTCACCTGATCACTGCATGACAGGCACGTGATCAGTGCCTGCTGAGGTGCGGGATCAGCGCCTGCTCAGCTGCCTGATAATCGCCAGCTGGGCCGCAGGATTCATGCCTGCTCAGCTGCCTGATAATCGCCAGCTGGGCCGCAGGATTCATGCCTGCTCAGCTGCCTGATAACCGCCAGCTGGGCCGCAGGATTCATGCCTGCTCAGCTGCCTGATAATCGCCAGCTGGGCCGCAGGATTCATGCCTGCTCAGCTGCCTGATAATCGCCAGCTGGGCCGCAGGATTCATGCCTGCTCAGCTGCCTGATAATCGCCAGCTGGGCCGCAGGATTCATGCCTGCTCAGCTGCCTGATTCTTGCCTGCTGGGCACATGATCCGTGCAGGAGAGCTGCCTGATCAGCATGAGCAGTCACATGATCAGCGCTCAGTCACCTGATCACTGCATGACAGGCACGTGATCAGTGCCTGCTGAGGTGCGGGATCAGCGCCTGCTCAGCTGCCTGATAATCGCCAGCTGGGCCGCAGGATTCATGCCTGCTCAGCTGCCTGATAATCGCCAGCTGGGCCGCAGGATTCATGCCTGCTCAGCTGCCTGATAATCGCCAGCTGGGCCGCAGGATTCATGCCTGCTCAGCTGCCTGATAATCGCCAGCTGGGCCGCAGGATTCATGCCTGCTCAGCTGCCTGATAATCGCCAGCTGGGCCGCAGGATTCATGCCTGCTCAGCTGCCTGATAATCGCCAGCTGGGCCGCAGGATTCATGCCTGCTCAGCTGCCTGATAATCGCCAGCTGGGCCGCAGGATTCATGCCTGCTCAGCTGCCTGATAATCGCCAGCTGGGCCGCAGGATTCATGCCTGCTCAGCTGCCTGATAATCGCCAGCTGGGCCGCAGGATTCATGCCTGCTCAGCTGCCTGATAATCGCCAGCTGGGCCGCAGGATTCATGCCTGCTCAGCTGCCTGATAATCGCCAGCTGGGCCGCAGGATTCATGCCTGCTCAGCTGCTTGATTCTTGCCTGCTGAGGCACATGATCCGTGCAGGAGAGCTACCTGATCAGCACATGAGCAGTCACATGATCAGCGCCTCTCAGTCACCTGATCACTGCATGACAGGCACGTGATCAGTGCCTGCTGAGGTGCGGGATCAGCGCCTGCTCAGCTGCCTGATAATCGCCAGCTGGGCCGCAGGATTCATGCCTGCTCAGCTGCCTGATAATCGCCAGCTGGGCCGCAGGATTCATGCCTGCTCAGCTGCCTGATAATCGCCAGCTGGGCCGCAGGATTCATGCCTGCTCAGCTGCCTGATAACCGCCAGCTGGGCCGCAGGATTCATGCCTGCTCAGCTGCCTGATAATCGCCAGCTGGGCCGCAGGATTCATGCCTGCTCAGCTGCCTGATAATCGCCAGCTGGGCCGCAGGATTCATGCCTGCTCAGCTGCCTGATTCTGCCTGCTGAGGCACATGATCCGTGCAGGAGAGCTACCTGATCAGCACATGAGCAGTCACATGATCAGCGCCTCTCAGTCACCTGATCACTGCATGACAGGCACGTGATCAGTGCCTGCTGAGGTGCGGGATCAGCGCCTGCTCAGCTGCCTGATAATCGCCAGCTGGGCCGCAGGATTCATGCCTGCTCAGCTGCCTGATAATCGCCAGCTGGGCCGCAGGATTCATGCCTGCTCAGCTGCCTGATAACCGCCAGCTGGGCCGCAGGATTCATGCCTGCTCAGCTGCCTGATAATCGCCAGCTGGGCCGCAGGATTCATGCCTGCTCAGCTGCCTGATAATCGCCAGCTGGGCCGCAGGATTCATGCCTGCTCAGCTGCCTGATAATCGCCAGCTGGGCCGCAGGATTCATGCCTGCTCAGCTGCTTGATTCTTGCCTGAGGCACATGATCCGTGCAGGAGAGCTACCTGATCAGCACATGAGCAGTCACATGATCAGCGCCTCTCAGTCACCTGATCACTGCATGACAGGCACGTGATCAGTGCCTGCTGAGGTGCGGGATCAGCGCCTGCTCAGCTGCCTGATAATCGCCAGCTGGGCCGCAGGATTCATGCCTGCTCAGCTGCCTGATAATCGCCAGCTGGGCCGCAGGATTCATGCCTGCTCAGCTGCCTGATAACCGCCAGCTGGGCCGCAGGATTCATGCCTGCTCAGCTGCCTGATAATCGCCAGCTGGGCCGCAGGATTCATGCCTGCTCAGCTGCCTGATAATCGCCAGCTGGGCCGCAGGATTCATGCCTGCTCAGCTGCCTGATAATCGCCAGCTGGGCCGCAGGATTCATGCCTGCTCAGCTGCCTGATAATCGCCAGCTGGGCCGCAGGATTCATGCCTGCTCAGCTGCCTGATAATCGCCAGCTGGGCCGCAGGATTCATGCCTGCTCAGCTGCCTGATAATCGCCAGCTGGGCCGCAGGATTCATGCCTGCTCAGCTGCCTGATAATCGCCAGCTGGGCCGCAGGATTCATGCCTGCTCAGCTGCTTGATTCTTGCCTGCTGAGGCACATGATCCGTGCAGGAGAGCTACCTGATCAGCACATGAGCAGTCACATGATCAGCGCCTCTCAGTCACCTGATCACTGCATGACAGGCACGTGATCAGTGCCTGCTGAGGTGATCAGCGCCTGCTCAGCTGCCTGATAATCGCCAGCTGGGCCGCAGGATTCATGCCTGCTCAGCTGCCTGATAATCGCCAGCTGGGCCGCAGGATTCATGCCTGCTCAGCTGCCTGATAACCGCCAGCTGGGCCGCAGGATTCATGCCTGCTCAGCTGCCTGATAACCGCCAGCTGGGCCGCAGGATTCATGCCTGCTCAGCTGCCTGATAACCGCCAGCTGGGCCGCAGGATTCATGCCTGCTCAGCTGCCTGATATCGCCAGCTGGGCCGCAGGATTCATGCCTGCTCAGCTGCCTGATAATCGCCAGCTGGGCCGCAGGATTCATGCCTGCTCAGCTGCCTGATAATCGCCAGCTGGGCCGCAGGATTCATGCCTGCTCAGCTGCCTGATAATCGCCAGCTGGGCCGCAGGATTCATGCCTGCTCAGCTGCTTGATTCTTGCCTGCTGAGGCACATGATCCGTGCAGGAGAGCTACCTGATCAGCACATGAGCAGTCACATGATCAGCGCCTCTCAGTCACCTGATCACTGCATGACAGGCACGTGATCAGTGCCTGCTGGGTGCGGGATCAGCGCCTGCTCAGCTGCCTGATAATCGCCAGCTGGGCCGCAGGATTCATGCCTGCTCAGCTGCCTGATAATCGCCAGCTGGGCCGCAGGATTCATGCCTGCTCAGCTGCCTGATAACGCCAGCTGGGCCGCAGGATTCATGCCTGCTCAGCTGCCTGATAATCGCCAGCTGGGCCGCAGGATTCATGCCTGCTCAGCTGCTTGATTCTTGCTGAGGCACATGATCCGTGCAGGAGAGCTACCTGATCAGCACATGAGCAGTCACATGATCAGCGCCTCTCAGTCACCTGATCACTGCATGACAGGCACGTGATCAGTGCCTGCTGAGGTGCAGGATCAGCGCCTGCTCAGCTGCCTGATAATCGCCAGCTGGGCCGCAGGATTCATGCCTGCTCAGCTGCCTGATAATCGCCAGCTGGGCCGCAGGATTCATGCCTGCTCAGCTGCCTGATAACCGCCAGCTGGGCCGCAGGATTCATGCCTGCTCAGCTGCCTGATAACCGCCAGCTGGGCCGCAGGATTCATGCCTGCTCAGCTGCCTGATAATCGCCAGCTGGGCCGCAGGATTCATGCCTGCTCAGCTGCCTGATAATCGCCAGCTGGGCCGCAGGATTCATGCCTGCTCAGCTGCCTGATAATCGCCAGCTGGGCCGCAGGATTCATGCCTGCTCAGCTGCCTGATAACCGCCAGCTGGGCCGCAGGATTCATGCCTGCTCAGCTGCCTGATAATCGCCAGCTGGGCCGCAGGATTCATGCCTGCTCAGCTGCCTGATAATCGCCAGCTGGGCCGCAGGATTCATGCCTGCTCAGCTGCCTGATAATCGCCAGCTGGGCCGCAGGATTCATGCCTGCTCAGCTGCCTGATAATCGCCAGCTGGGCCGCAGGATTCATGCCTGCTCAGCTGCTTGATTCTTGCCTGCTGAGGCACATGATCCGTGCAGGAGAGCTACCTGATCAGCACATGAGCAGTCACATGATCAGCGCCTCTCAGTCACCTGATCACTGCATGACAGGCACGTGATCAGTGCCTGCTGAGGTGCGGGATCAGCGCCTGCTCAGCTGCCTGATAATCGCCAGCTGGGCCGCAGGATTCATGCCTGCTCAGCTGCCTGATAATCGCCAGCTGGGCCGCAGGATTCATGCCTGCTCAGCTGCCTGATAACCGCCAGCTGGGCCGCAGGATTCATGCCTGCTCAGCTGCCTGATAACCGCCAGCTGGGCCGCAGGATTCATGCCTGCTCAGCTGCCTGATAACCGCCAGCTGGGCCGCAGGATTCATGCCTGCTCAGCTGCCTGATAACCGCCAGCTGGGCCGCAGGATTCATGCCTGCTCAGCTGCCTGATAATCGCCAGCTGGGCCGCAGGATTCATGCCTGCTCAGCTGCCTGATAACCGCCAGCTGGGCCGCAGGATTCATGCCTGCTCAGCTGCCTGATAATGCCAGCTGGGCCGCAGGATTCATGCCTGCTCAGCTGCCTGATAATCGCCAGCTGGGCCGCAGGATTCATGCCTGCTCAGCTGCCTGATAATCGCCAGCTGGGCCGCAGGATTCATGCCTGCTCAGCTGCCTGATAATCGCCAGCTGGGCCGCAGGATTCATGCCTGCTCAGCTGCCTGATAATCGCCAGCTGGGCCGCAGGATTCATGCCTGCTCAGCTGCCTGATAATCGCCAGCTGGGCCGCAGGATTCATGCCTGCTCAGCTGCCTGATAACCGCCAGCTGGGCCGCAGGATTCATGCCTGCTCAGCTGCCTGATAACCGCCAGCTGGGCCGCAGGATTCATGCCTGCTCAGCTGCCTGATAATCGCCAGCTGGGCCGCAGGATTCATGCCTGCTCAGCTGCCTGATAATCGCCAGCTGGGCCGCAGGATTCATGCCTGCTCAGCTGCCTGATAATCGCCAGCTGGGCCGCAGGATTCATGCCTGCTCAGCTGCTTGATTCTTGCCTGCTGAGGCACATGATCCGTGCAGGAGAGCTACCTGATCAGCACATGAGCAGTCACATGATCAGCTCAGTCACCTGATCACTGCATGACAGGCACGTGATCAGTGCCTGCTGAGGTGCGGGATCAGCGCCTGCTCAGCTGCCTGATAATCGCCAGCTGGGCCGCAGGATTCATGCCTGCTCAGCTGCCTGATAATCGCCAGCTGGGCCGCAGGATTCATGCCTGCTCAGCTGCCTGATAACCGCCAGCTGGGCCGCAGGATTCATGCCTGCTCAGCTGCCTGATAATCCGCCAGCTGGGCCGCAGGATTCATGCCTGCTCAGCTGCCTGATAATCGCCAGCTGGGCCGCAGGATTCATGCCTGCTCAGCTGCCTGATAACCGCCAGCTGGGCCGCAGGATTCATGCCTGCTCAGCTGCCTGATAATCGCCAGCTGGGCCGCAGGATTCATGCCTGCTCAGCTGCCTGATAATCGCCAGCTGGGCCGCAGGATTCATGCCTGCTCAGCTGCTTGATTCTTGCCTGCTGAGGCACATGATCCGTGCTAGAGCTGCCTGATCAGCACATGAGCAGTCACAGGATCATGCCTCTCAGTCACCTGATCACTGCATGAGGCACGTGCTGTGCCTGCTGGCTGCGGATCAGCGCCTGCTGCCTGATAATCGCCAGCTGGGCCGCAGGATTCATGCCTGCTCAGCTGCCTGATAATCGCCAGCTGGGCCGCAGGATTCATGCCTGCTCAGCTGCCTGATAACCGCCAGCTGGGCCGCAGGATTCATGCCTGCTCAGCTGCCTGATAATCGCCAGCTGGGCCGCAGGATTCATGCCTGCTCAGCTGCCTGATAACCGCCAGCTGGGCCGCAGGATTCATGCCTGCTCAGCTGCCTGATAATCGCCAGCTGGGCCGCAGGATTCATGCCTGCTCAGCTGCCTGATAATCGCCAGCTGGGCCGCAGGATTCATGCCTGCTCAGCTGCCTGATTCTTGCCTGCTGAGGCACATGATCCGTGCAGGAGAGCTACCTGATCAGCACATGAGCAGTCACATGATCAGCGCCTCTCAGTCACCTGATCACTGCATGACAGGCACGTGATCAGTGCCTGCTGAGGTGCGGGATCAGCGCCTGCTCAGCTGCCTGATAATCGCCAGCTGGGCCGCAGGATTCATGCCTGCTCAGCTGCCTGATAATCGCCAGCTGGGCCGCAGGATTCATGCCTGCTCAGCTGCCTGATAACCGCCAGCTGGGCCGCAGGATTCATGCCTGCTCAGCTGCCTGATAATCGCCAGCTGGGCCGCAGGATTCATGCCTGCTCAGCTGCCTGATAATCGCCAGCTGGGCCGCAGGATTCATGCCTGCTCAGCTGCCTGATAACCGCCAGCTGGGCCGCAGGATTCATGCCTGCTCAGCTGCCTGATAATCGCCAGCTGGGCCGCAGGATTCATGCCTGCTCAGCTGCCTGATAACCGCCAGCTGGGCCGCAGGATTCATGCCTGCTCAGCTGCCTGATAACCGCCAGCTGGGCCGCAGGATTCATGCCTGCTCAGCTGCCTGATAATCGCCAGCTGGGCCGCAGGATTCATGCCTGCTCAGCTGCCTGATAATCGCCAGCTGGGCCGCAGGATTCATGCCTGCTCAGCTGCCTGATTCTTCCTGCTGAGGCACATGATCCGTGCAGGAGAGCTACCTGATCAGCACATGAGCAGTCACATGATCAGCGCCTCTCAGTCACCTGATCACTGCATGACAGGCACGTGATCAGTGCCTGCTGGGTGCGGGATCAGCGCCTGCTCAGCTGCCTGATAATCGCCAGCTGGGCCGCAGGATTCATGCCTGCTCAGCTGCCTGATAATCGCCAGCTGGGCCGCAGGATTCATGCCTGCTCAGCTGCCTGATAACCGCCAGCTGGGCCGCAGGATTCATGCCTGCTCAGCTGCCTGATAACGCCAGCTGGGCCGCAGGATTCATGCCTGCTCAGCTGCCTGATAATCGCCAGCTGGGCCGCAGGATTCATGCCTGCTCAGCTGCCTGATAATCGCCAGCTGGGCCGCAGGATTCATGCCTGCTCAGCTGCTTGATTCTTGCCTGCTGAGGCACATGATCCGTGCAGGAGAGCTACCTGATCAGCACATGAGCAGTCACATGATCAGCGCCTCTCAGTCACCTGATCACTGCATGACAGGCACGTGATCAGTGCCTGCTGAGGTGCGGGATCAGCGCCTGCTCAGCTGCCTGATAATCGCCAGCTGGGCCGCAGGATTCATGCCTGCTCAGCTGCCTGATAATCGCCAGCTGGGCCGCAGGATTCATGCCTGCTCAGCTGCCTGATAACCGCCAGCTGGGCCGCAGGATTCATGCCTGCTCAGCTGCCTGATAACCGCCAGCTGGGCCGCAGGATTCATGCCTGCTCAGCTGCCTGATAATCGCCAGCTGGGCCGCAGGATTCATGCCTGCTCAGCTGCCTGATAATCGCCAGCTGGGCCGCAGGATTCATGCCTGCTCAGCTGCTTGATTCTTGCCTGCTGGGCACATGATCCGTGCAGGAGAGCTACCTGATCAGCACATGAGCAGTCACATGATCAGCGCCTCTCAGTCACCTGATCACTGCATGACAGGCACGTGATCAGTGCCTGCTGAGGTGCGGGATCATGCCTGCTCAGCTGCCTGATAATCGCCAGCTGGGCCGCAGGATTCATGCCTGCTCAGCTGCCTGATAATCGCCAGCTGGGCCGCAGGATTCATGCCTGCTCAGCTGCCTGATAACCGCCAGCTGGGCCGCAGGATTCATGCCTGCTCAGCTGCCTGATAATCGCCAGCTGGGCCGCAGGATTCATGCCTGCTCAGCTGCCTGATAACCGCCAGCTGGGCCGCAGGATTCATGCCTGCTCAGCTGCCTGATAACCGCCAGCTGGGCCGCAGGATTCATGCCTGCTCAGCTGCCTGATAACCGCCAGCTGGGCCGCAGGATTCATGCCTGCTCAGCTGCCTGATAATCGCCAGCTGGGCCGCAGGATTCATGCCTGCTCAGCTGCCTGATAACCGCCAGCTGGGCCGCAGGATTCATGCCTGCTCAGCTGCCTGATAATCGCCAGCTGGGCCGCAGGATTCATGCCTGCTCAGCTGCCTGATAATCGCCAGCTGGGCCGCAGGATTCATGCCTGCTCAGCTGCTTGATTCTTGCCTGCTGAGGCACATGATCCGTGCAGGAGAGCTACCTGATCAGCACATGAGCAGTCACATGATCAGCGCCTCTCAGTCACCTGATCACTGCATGACAGGCACGTGATCAGTGCCTGCTGAGGTGCAGGATCAGCGCCTGCTCAGCTGCCTGATAATCGCCAGCTGGGCCGCAGGATTCATGCCTGCTCAGCTGCCTGATAATCAGCTGGGCCGCAGGATTCATGCCTGCTCAGCTGCCTGATAATCGCCAGCTGGGCCGCAGGATTCATGCCTGCTCAGCTGCCTGATAATCGCCAGCTGGGCCGCAGGATTCATGCCTGCTCAGCTGCCTGATAATCGCCAGCTGGGCCGCAGGATTCATGCCTGCTCAGCTGCCTGATAATCGCCAGCTGGGCCGCAGGATTCATGCCTGCTCAGCTGCCTTGCCTGCTGAGGCACATGATCCGTGCAGGAGAGCTACCTGATCAGCACATGAGCAGTCACATGATCAGCGCCTCTCAGTCACCTGATCACTGCATGACAGGCACGTGATCAGTGCCTGCTGGTGCGGGATCAGCGCCTGCTCAGCTGCCTGATAATCGCCAGCTGGGCCGCAGGATTCATGCCTGCTCAGCTGCCTGATAATCGCCAGCTGGGCCGCAGGATTCATGCCTGCTCAGCTGCCTGATAACCGCCAGCTGGGCCGCAGGATTCATGCCTGCTCAGCTGCCTGATAATCGCCAGCTGGGCCGCAGGATTCATGCCTGCTCAGCTGCCTGATAATCGCCAGCTGGGCCGCAGGATTCATGCCTGCTCAGCTGCCTGATAATCGCCAGCTGGGCCGCAGGATTCATGCCTGCTCAGCTGCTTGATAATGCTGAGGCACATGATCCGTGCAGGAGAGCTACCTGATCAGCATGAGCAGTCACATGATCAGCGCCTCTCAGTCACCTGATCACTGCATGACAGGCACGTGATCAGTGCCTGCTGAGGTGCGGGATCAGCGCCTGCTCAGCTGCCTGATAATCGCCAGCTGGGCCGCAGGATTCATGCCTGCTCAGCTGCCTGATAATCGCCAGCTGGGCCGCAGGATTCATGCCTGCTCAGCTGCCTGATAACCGCCAGCTGGGCCGCAGGATTCATGCCTGCTCAGCTGCCTGATAACCGCCAGCTGGGCCGCAGGATTCATGCCTGCTCAGCTGCCTGATAACCGCCAGCTGGGCCGCAGGATTCATGCCTGCTCAGCTGCCTGATAATCGCCAGCTGGGCCGCAGGATTCATGCCTGCTCAGCTGCCTGATAATCGCCAGCTGGGCCGCAGGATTCATGCCTGCTCAGCTGCCTGATAATCGCCAGCTGGGCCGCAGGATTCATGCCTGCTCAGCTGCTTGATTCTTGCCTGCTGAGGCACATGATCCGTGCAGGAGAGCTACCTGATCAGCACATGAGCAGTCACATGATCAGCGCCTCTCAGTCACCTGATCACTGCATGACAGGCACGTGATCAGTGCCTGCTGAGGTGCGGGATCAGCGCCTGCTCAGCTGCCTGATAATCGCCAGCTGGGCCGCAGGATTCATGCCTGCTCAGCTGCCTGATAATCGCCAGCTGGGCCGCAGGATTCATGCCTGCTCAGCTGCCTGATAATCGCCAGCTGGGCCGCAGGATTCATGCCTGCTCAGCTGCCTGATAATCGCCAGCTGGGCCGCAGGATTCATGCCTGCTCAGCTGCCTGATAACCGCCAGCTGGGCCGCAGGATTCATGCCTGCTCAGCTGCCTGATAACCGCCAGCTGGGCCGCAGGATTCATGCCTGCTCAGCTGCCTGATAATCGCCAGCTGGGCCGCAGGATTCATGCCTGCTCAGCTGCCTGATAATCGCCAGCTGGGCCGCAGGATTCATGCCTGCTCAGCTGCCTGATAATCGCCAGCTGGGCCGCAGGATTCATGCCTGCTCAGCTGCCTGATAATCGCCAGCTGGGCCGCAGGATTCATGCCTGCTCAGCTGCCTGATAATCGCCAGCTGGGCCGCAGGATTCATGCCTGCTCAGCTGCCTGATAATCGCCAGCTGGGCCGCAGGATTCATGCCTGCTCAGCTGCCTGATAACCGCCAGCTGGGCCGCAGGATTCATGCCTGCTCAGCTGCCTGATAATCGCCAGCTGGGCCGCAGGATTCATGCCTGCTCAGCTGCCTGATAACCGCCAGCTGGGCCGCAGGATTCATGCCTGCTCAGCTGCCTGATAACCGCCAGCTGGGCCGCAGGATTCATGCCTGCTCAGCTGCCTGATAATCGCCAGCTGGGCCGCAGGATTCATGCCTGCTCAGCTGCCTGATAATCGCCAGCTGGGCCGCAGGATTCATGCCTGCTCAGCTGCCTGATAATCGCCAGCTGGGCCGCAGGATTCATGCCTGCTCAGCTGCCTGATAATCGCCAGCTGGGCCGCAGGATTCATGCCTGCTCAGCTGCTTGATTCTTGCCTGCTGAGGCACATGATCCGTGCAGGAGAGCTACCTGATCAGCACATGAGCAGTCACATGATCAGCGCCTCTCAGTCACCTGATCACTGCATGACAGGCACGTGATCAGTGCCTGCTGAGGTGCGGGATCAGCGCCTGCTCAGCTGCCTGATAATCGCCAGCTGGGCCGCAGGATTCATGCCTGCTCAGCTGCCTGATAATCGCCAGCTGGGCCGCAGGATTCATGCCTGCTCAGCTGCCTGATAACGCCAGCTGGGCCGCAGGATTCATGCCTGCTCAGCTGCCTGATAACCGCCAGCTGGGCCGCAGGATTCATGCCTGCTCAGCTGCCTGATAACCGCCAGCTGGGCCGCAGGATTCATGCCTGCTCAGCTGCCTGATAATCGCCAGCTGGGCCGCAGGATTCATGCCTGCTCAGCTGCCTGATAACCGCCAGCTGGGCCGCAGGATTCATGCCTGCTCAGCTGCCTGATAACGCCAGCTGGGCCGCAGGATTCATGCCTGCTCAGCTGCCTGATAATCGCCAGCTGGGCCGCAGGATTCATGCCTGCTCAGCTGCCTGATAATCGCCAGCTGGGCCGCAGGATTCATGCCTGCTCAGCTGCCTGATAATCGCCAGCTGGGCCGCAGGATTCATGCCTGCTCAGCTGCCTGATAATCGCCAGCTGGGCCGCAGGATTCATGCCTGCTCAGCTGCCTGATAATCGCCAGCTGGGCCGCAGGATTCATGCCTGCTCAGCTGCCTGATAATCGCCAGCTGGGCCGCAGGATTCATGCCTGCTCAGCTGCCTGATAACCGCCAGCTGGGCCGCAGGATTCATGCCTGCTCAGCTGCCTGATAATCGCCAGCTGGGCCGCAGGATTCATGCCTGCTCAGCTGCCTGATAACCGCCAGCTGGGCCGCAGGATTCATGCCTGCTCAGCTGCCTGATAATCGCCAGCTGGGCCGCAGGATTCATGCCTGCTCAGCTGCCTGATAATCGCCAGCTGGGCCGCAGGATTCATGCCTGCTCAGCTGCCTGATAATCGCCAGCTGGGCCGCAGGATTCATGCCTGCTCAGCTGCCTGATAATCGCCAGCTGGGCCGCAGGATTCATGCCTGCTCAGCTGCCTGATAACCGCCAGCTGGGCCGCAGGATTCATGCCTGCTCAGCTGCCTGATAATCGCCAGCTGGGCCGCAGGATTCATGCCTGCTCAGCTGCCTGATAACCGCCAGCTGGGCCGCAGGATTCATGCCTGCTCAGCTGCCTGATAATCGCCAGCTGGGCCGCAGGATTCATGCCTGCTCAGCTGCCTGATAATCGCCAGCTGGGCCGCAGGATTCATGCCTGCTCAGCTGCCTGATAATCGCCAGCTGGGCCGCAGGATTCATGCCTGCTCAGCTGCCTGATAATCGCCAGCTGGGCCGCAGGATTCATGCCTGCTCAGCTGCTTGATTCTTGCCTGCTGAGGCACATGATCCGTGCAGGAGAGCTACCTGATCAGCACATGAGCAGTCACATGATCAGCGCCTCTCAGTCACCTGATCACTGCATGACAGGCACGTGATCAGTGCCTGCTGAGGTGCGGGATCAGCGCCTGCTCAGCTGCCTGATAATCGCCAGCTGGGCCGCAGGATTCATGCCTGCTCAGCTGCCTGATAATCGCCAGCTGGGCCGCAGGATTCATGCCTGCTCAGCTGCCTGATAACCGCCAGCTGGGCCGCAGGATTCATGCCTGCTCAGCTGCCTGATAACCGCCAGCTGGGCCGCAGGATTCATGCCTGCTCAGCTGCCTGATAATCGCCAGCTGGGCCGCAGGATTCATGCCTGCTCAGCTGCCTGATAATCGCCAGCTGGGCCGCAGGATTCATGCCTGCTCAGCTGCCTGATAATCGCCAGCTGGGCCGCAGGATTCATGCCTGCTCAGCTGCCTGATAATCGCCAGCTGGGCCGCAGGATTCATGCCTGCTCAGCTGCCTGATAATCGCCAGCTGGGCCGCAGGATTCATGCCTGCTCAGCTGCCTGATAATCGCCAGCTGGGCCGCAGGATTCATGCCTGCTCAGCTGCTTGATTCTTGCCTGCTGAGGCACATGATCCGTGCAGGAGAGCTACCTGATCAGCACATGAGCAGTCACATGATCAGCGCCTCTCAGTCACCTGATCACTGCATGACAGGCACGTGATCAGTGCCTGCTGAGGTGCGGGATCAGCGCCTGCTCAGCTGCCTGATAATCGCCAGCTGGGCCGCAGGATTCATGCCTGCTCAGCTGCCTGATAATCGCCAGCTGGGCCGCAGGATTCATGCCTGCTCAGCTGCCTGATAACCGCCAGCTGGGCCGCAGGATTCATGCCTGCTCAGCTGCCTGATAACCGCCAGCTGGGCCGCAGGATTCATGCCTGCTCAGCTGCCTGATAATCGCCAGCTGGGCCGCAGGATTCATGCCTGCTCAGCTGCCTGATAATCGCCAGCTGGGCCGCAGGATTCATGCCTGCTCAGCTGCCTGATAATCGCCAGCTGGGCCGCAGGATTCATGCCTGCTCAGCTGCCTGATAATCGCCAGCTGGGCCGCAGGATTCATGCCTGCTCAGCTGCTTGATTCTTGCCTGCTGAGGCACATGATCCGTGCAGGAGAGCTACCTGATCAGCACATGAGCAGTCACATGATCAGCGCCTCTCAGTCACCTGATCACTGCATGACAGGCACGTGATCAGTGCCTGCTGAGGTGCGGGATCAGCGCCTGCTCAGCTGCCTGATAATCGCCAGCTGGGCCGCAGGATTCATGCCTGCTCAGCTGCCTGATAATCGCCAGCTGGGCCGCAGGATTCATGCCTGCTCAGCTGCCTGATAACCGCCAGCTGGGCCGCAGGATTCATGCCTGCTCAGCTGCCTGATAACCGCCAGCTGGGCCGCAGGATTCATGCCTGCTCAGCTGCCTGATAACCGCCAGCTGGGCCGCAGGATTCATGCCTGCTCAGCTGCCTGATAACCGCCAGCTGGGCCGCAGGATTCATGCCTGCTCAGCTGCCTGATAATCGCCAGCTGGGCCGCAGGATTCATGCCTGCTCAGCTGCCTGATAACCGCCAGCTGGGCCGCAGGATTCATGCCTGCTCAGCTGCCTGATAATCGCCAGCTGGGCCGCAGGATTCATGCCTGCTCAGCTGCCTGATAATCGCCAGCTGGGCCGCAGGATTCATGCCTGCTCAGCTGCTGATTCTTGCCTGCTGAGGCACATGATCCGTGCAGAGAGCTACCTGATCAGCACATGAGCAGTCACATGATCAGCGCCTCTCAGTCACCTGATCACTGCATGACAGGCACGTGATCAGTGCCTGCTGAGGTGCGGGATCAGCGCCTGCTCAGCTGCCTGATAATCGCCAGCTGGGCCGCAGGATTCATGCCTGCTCAGCTGCCTGATAATCGCCAGCTGGGCCGCAGGATTCATGCCTGCTCAGCTGCCTGATAATCGCCAGCTGGGCCGCAGGATTCATGCCTGCTCAGCTGCCTGATAATCGCCAGCTGGGCCGCAGGATTCATGCCTGCTCAGCTGCCTGATTCTTGCCAGCTGGGCACATGATCCGTGCAGGAGAGCTGCCTGATCAGCACATGAGCAGTCACATGATCAGCGCCTCTCAGTCACCTGATCACTGCATGACAGGCACGTGATCAGTGCCTGCTGAGGTGCGGGATCAGCGCCTGCTGCCTGATAATCGCCAGCTGGGCCGCAGGATTCATGCCTGCTCAGCTGCCTGATAACGCCAGCTGGGCCGCAGGATTCATGCCTGCTCAGCTGCCTGATAATCGCCAGCTGGGCCGCAGGATTCATGCCTGCTCAGCTGCCTGATAACCGCCAGCTGGGCCGCAGGATTCATGCCTGCTCAGCTGCCTGATAATCGCCAGCTGGGCCGCAGGATTCATGCCTGCTCAGCTGCCTGATAATCGCCAGCTGGGCCGCAGGATTCATGCCTGCTCAGCTGCTTGATTCTTGCCTGCTGAGGCACATGATCCGTGCAGGAGAGCTACCTGATCAGCACATGAGCAGTCACATGATCAGCGCCTCTCAGTCACCTGATCACTGCATGACAGGCACGTGATCAGTGCCTGCTGAGGTGCGGGATCAGCGCCTGCTCAGCTGCCTGATAATCGCCAGCTGGGCCGCAGGATTCATGCCTGCTCAGCTGCCTGATAATCGCCAGCTGGGCCGCAGGATTCATGCCTGCTCAGCTGCCTGATAATCGCCAGCTGGGCCGCAGGATTCATGCCTGCTCAGCTGCCTGATAACCCAGCTGGGCCGCAGGATTCATGCCTGCTCAGCTGCCTGATAATCGCCAGCTGGGCCGCAGGATTCATGCCTGCTCAGCTGCCTGATAATCGCCAGCTGGGCCGCAGGATTCATGCCTGCTCAGCTGCCTGATAATCGCCAGCTGGGCCGCAGGATTCATGCCTGCTCAGCTGCTTGATTCTTGCCTGCTGAGGCACATGATCCGTGCAGGAGAGCTACCTGATCAGCACATGAGCAGTCACATGATCAGCGCCTCTCAGTCACCTGATCACTGCATGACAGGCACGTGATCAGTGCCTGCTGAGGTGCGGGATCAGCGCCTGCTCAGCTGCCTGATAATCGCCAGCTGGGCCGCAGGATTCATGCCTGCTCAGCTGCCTGATAATCGCCAGCTGGGCCGCAGGATTCATGCCTGCTCAGCTGCCTGATAACCGCCAGCTGGGCCGCAGGATTCATGCCTGCTCAGCTGCCTGATAATCGCCAGCTGGGCCGCAGGATTCATGCCTGCTCAGCTGCCTGATAATCGCCAGCTGGGCCGCAGGATTCATGCCTGCTCAGCTGCCTGATAATCGCCAGCTGGGCCGCAGGATTCATGCCTGCTCAGCTGCCTGATAACCGCCAGCTGGGCCGCAGGATTCATGCCTGCTCAGCTGCCTGATAATCGCCAGCTGGGCCGCAGGATTCATGCCTGCTCAGCTGCCTGATAATCGCCAGCTGGGCCGCAGGATTCATGCCTGCTCAGCTGCCTGATAATCGCCAGCTGGGCCGCAGGATTCATGCCTGCTCAGCTGCCTGATAATCGCCAGCTGGGCCGCAGGATTCATGCCTGCTCAGCTGCTTGATTCTTGCCTGCTGAGGCACATGATCCGTGCAGGAGAGCTACCTGATCAGCACATGAGCAGTCACATGATCAGCGCCTCTCAGTCACCTGATCACTGCATGACAGGCACGTGATCAGTGCCTGCTGAGGTGCGGGATCAGCGCCTGCTCAGCTGCCTGATAATCGCCAGCTGGGCCGCAGGATTCATGCCTGCTCAGCTGCCTGATAATCGCCAGCTGGGCCGCAGGATTCATGCCTGCTCAGCTGCCTGATAACCGCCAGCTGGGCCGCAGGATTCATGCCTGCTCAGCTGCCTGATAATCGCCAGCTGGGCCGCAGGATTCATGCCTGCTCAGCTGCCTGATAACGCCAGCTGGGCCGCAGGATTCATGCCTGCTCAGCTGCCTGATAATCGCCAGCTGGGCCGCAGGATTCATGCCTGCTCAGCTGCCTGATTCTTGCCTGCTGGGCACATGATCCGTGCAGGAGAGCTGCCTGATCAGCACATGAGCAGTCACATGATCAGCGCCTCTCAGTCACCTGATCACTGCATGACAGGCACGTGATCAGTGCCTGCTGAGGTGCGGGATCAGCGCCTGCTCAGCTGCCTGATAATCGCCAGCTGGGCCGCAGGATTCATGCCTGCTCAGCTGCCTGATAACCGCCAGCTGGGCCGCAGGATTCATGCCTGCTCAGCTGCCTGATAACCGCCAGCTGGGCCGCAGGATTCATGCCTGCTCAGCTGCCTGATAACCGCCAGCTGGGCCGCAGGATTCATGCCTGCTCAGCTGCCTGATAATCGCCAGCTGGGCCGCAGGATTCATGCCTGCTCAGCTGCCTGATAATCGCCAGCTGGGCCGCAGGATTCATGCCTGCTCAGCTGCCTGATAATCGCCAGCTGGGCCGCAGGATTCATGCCTGCTCAGCTGCCTGATAACCCAGCTGGGCCGCAGGATTCATGCCTGCTCAGCTGCCTGATAATCGCCAGCTGGGCCGCAGGATTCATGCCTGCTCAGCTGCCTGATAATCGCCAGCTGGGCCGCAGGATTCATGCCTGCTCAGCTGCCTGATAATCGCCAGCTGGGCCGCAGGATTCATGCCTGCTCAGCTGCCTGATAACCGCCAGCTGGGCCGCAGGATTCATGCCTGCTCAGCTGCCTGATAACCGCCAGCTGGGCCGCAGGATTCATGCCTGCTCAGCTGCCTGATAATCGCCAGCTGGGCCGCAGGATTCATGCCTGCTCAGCTGCCTGATAATCGCCAGCTGGGCCGCAGGATTCATGCCTGCTCAGCTGCCTGATAATCGCCAGCTGGGCCGCAGGATTCATGCCTGCTCAGCTGCTTGATTCTTGCCTGCTGAGGCACATGATCCGTGCAGGAGAGCTACCTGATCAGCACATGAGCAGTCACATGATCAGCGCCTCTCAGTCACCTGATCACTGCATGACAGGCACGTGATCAGTGCCTGCTGAGGTGCGGGATCAGCGCCTGCTCAGCTGCCTGATAATCGCCAGCTGGGCCGCAGGATTCATGCCTGCTCAGCTGCCTGATAATCGCCAGCTGGGCCGCAGGATTCATGCCTGCTCAGCTGCCTGATAATCGCCAGCTGGGCCGCAGGATTCATGCCTGCTCAGCTGCCTGATAACCGCCAGCTGGGCCGCAGGATTCATGCCTGCTCAGCTGCCTGATAACCGCCAGCTGGGCCGCAGGATTCATGCCTGCTCAGCTGCCTGATAATCGCCAGCTGGGCCGCAGGATTCATGCCTGCTCAGCTGCCTGATAATCGCCAGCTGGGCCGCAGGATTCATGCCTGCTCAGCTGCCTGATAATCGCCAGCTGGGCCGCAGGATTCATGCCTGCTCAGCTGCCTGATAATCGCCAGCTGGGCCGCAGGATTCATGCCTGCTCAGCTGCCTGATAACCGCCAGCTGGGCCGCAGGATTCATGCCTGCTCAGCTGCCTGATAACCGCCAGCTGGGCCGCAGGATTCATGCCTGCTCAGCTGCCTGATAACCGCCAGCTGGGCCGCAGGATTCATGCCTGCTCAGCTGCCTGATAATCGCCAGCTGGGCCGCAGGATTCATGCCTGCTCAGCTGCCTGATAATCGCCAGCTGGGCCGCAGGATTCATGCCTGCTCAGCTGCCTGATAACCGCCAGCTGGGCCGCAGGATTCATGCCTGCTCAGCTGCCTGATAATCGCCAGCTGGGCCGCAGGATTCATGCCTGCTCAGCTGCCTGATAACCGCCAGCTGGGCCGCAGGATTCATGCCTGCTCAGCTGCCTGATAATCGCCAGCTGGGCCGCAGGATTCATGCCTGCTCAGCTGCCTGATAATCGCCAGCTGGGCCGCAGGATTCATGCCTGCTCAGCTGCCTGATAATCGCCAGCTGGGCCGCAGGATTCATGCCTGCTCAGCTGCCTGATTCTTGCCTGCTGAGGCACATGATCCGTGCAGGAGAGCTACCTGATCAGCACATGAGCAGTCACATGATCAGCGCCTCTCAGTCACCTGATCACTGCATGACAGGCACCTGATCAGTGCCTGCTGAGGTGCGGGATTCATGCCTGCTCAGCTGCCTGATAATCGCCAGCTGGGCCGCAGGATTCATGCCTGCTCAGCTGCCTGATAATCGCCAGCTGGGCCGCAGGATTCATGCCTGCTCAGCTGCCTGATAACCGCCAGCTGGGCCGCAGGATTCATGCCTGCTCAGCTGCCTGATAACCGCCAGCTGGGCCGCAGGATTCATGCCTGCTCAGCTGCCTGATAACCGCCAGCTGGGCCGCAGGATTCATGCCTGCTCAGCTGCCTGATAACGCCAGCTGGGCCGCAGGATTCATGCCTGCTCAGCTGCCTGATAATCGCCAGCTGGGCCGCAGGATTCATGCCTGCTCAGCTGCCTGATAATCGCCAGCTGGGCCGCAGGATTCATGCCTGCTCAGCTGCCTGATAATCGCCAGCTGGGCCGCAGGATTCATGCCTGCTCAGCTGCCTGATAATCGCCAGCTGGGCCGCAGGATTCATGCCTGCTCAGCTGCTTGATTCTTGCCTGCTGAGGCACATGATCCGTGCAGGAGAGCTACCTGATCAGCACATGAGCAGTCACATGATCAGCGCCTCTCAGTCACCTGAATCCTGCATGACAGGCACGTGATCAGTGCCTGCTGAGGTGCGGGATCAGCGCCTGCTCAGCTGCCTGATAATCGCCAGCTGGGCCGCAGGATTCATGCCTGCTCAGCTGCCTGATAATCGCCAGCTGGGCCGCAGGATTCATGCCTGCTCAGCTGCCTGATAACCGCCAGCTGGGCCGCAGGATTCATGCCTGCTCAGCTGCCTGATAACCGCCAGCTGGGCCGCAGGATTCATGCCTGCTCAGCTGCCTGATAACCGCCAGCTGGGCCGCAGGATTCATGCCTGCTCAGCTGCCTGATAATCGCCAGCTGGGCCGCAGGATTCATGCCTGCTCAGCTGCTTGATTCTTGCCTGCTGAGGCACATGATCCGTGCAGGAGAGCTACCTGATCAGCACATGAGCAGTCACATGATCAGCGCCTCTCAGTCACCTGATCACTGCATGACAGGCACGTGATCAGTGCCTGCTGAGGTGCGGGATCAGCGCCTGCTCAGCTGCCTGATAATCGCCAGCTGGGCCGCAGGATTCATGCCTGCTCAGCTGCCTGATAATCGCCAGCTGGGCCGCAGGATTCATGCCTGCTCAGCTGCCTGATAATCGCCAGCTGGGCCGCAGGATTCATGCCTGCTCAGCTGCCTGATAATCGCCAGCTGGGCCGCAGGATTCATGCCTGCTCAGCTGCCTGATAATCGCCAGCTGGGCCGCAGGATTCATGCCTGCTCAGCTGCCTGATAACCGCCAGCTGGGCCGCAGGATTCATGCCTGCTCAGCTGCCTGATAATCGCCAGCTGGGCCGCAGGATTCATGCCTGCTCAGCTGCCTGATAACCGCCAGCTGGGCCGCAGGATTCATGCCTGCTCAGCTGCCTGATAATCGCCAGCTGGGCCGCAGGATTCATGCCTGCTCAGCTGCCTGATAACCGCCAGCTGGGCCGCAGGATTCATGCCTGCTCAGCTGCCTGATAATCGCCAGCTGGGCCGCAGGATTCATGCCTGCTCAGCTGCCTGATAATCGCCAGCTGGGCCGCAGGATTCATGCCTGCTCAGCTGCCTGATAATCGCCAGCTGGGCCGCAGGATTCATGCCTGCTCAGCTGCTTGATTCTTGCCTGCTGAGGCACATGATCCGTGCAGGAGAGCTACCTGATCAGCACATGAGCAGTCACATGATCAGCGCCTCTCAGTCACCTGATCACTGCATGACAGGCACGTGATCAGTGCCTGCTGAGGTGCGGGATCAGCGCTGCTCAGCTGCCTGATAATCGCCAGCTGGGCCGCAGGATTCATGCCTGCTCAGCTGCCTGATAATCGCCAGCTGGGCCGCAGGATTCATGCCTGCTCAGCTGCCTGATAATCGCCAGCTGGGCCGCAGGATTCATGCCTGCTCAGCTGCCTGATAACCGCCAGCTGGGCCGCAGGATTCATGCCTGCTCAGCTGCCTGATAATCGCCAGCTGGGCCGCAGGATTCATGCCTGCTCAGCTGCCTGATAATCGCCAGCTGGGCCGCAGGATTCATGCCTGCTCAGCTGCCTGATAATCGCCAGCTGGGCCGCAGGATTCATGCCTGCTCAGCTGCCTGATAATCGCCAGCTGGGCCGCAGGATTCATGCCTGCTCAGCTGCCTGATAATCGCCAGCTGGGCCGCAGGATTCATGCCTGCTCAGCTGCCTGATAACCGCCAGCTGGGCCGCAGGATTCATGCCTGCTCAGCTGCCTGATAATCGCCAGCTGGGCCGCAGGATTCATGCCTGCTCAGCTGCCTGATAATCGCCAGCTGGGCCGCAGGATTCATGCCTGCTCAGCTGCCTGATAATCGCCAGCTGGGCCGCAGGATTCATGCCTGCTCAGCTGCCTGATAATCGCCAGCTGGGCCGCAGGATTCATGCCTGCTCAGCTGCCTGATAATCGCCAGCTGGGCCGCAGGATTCATGCCTGCTCAGCTGCCTGATAATCGCCAGCTGGGCCGCAGGATTCATGCCTGCTCAGCTGCCTGATAACCGCCAGCTGGGCCGCAGGATTCATGCCTGCTCAGCTGCCTGATAATCGCCAGCTGGGCCGCAGGATTCATGCCTGCTCAGCTGCCTGATAATCGCCAGCTGGGCCGCAGGATTCATGCCTGCTCAGCTGCCTGATAATCGCCAGCTGGGCCGCAGGATTCATGCCTGCTCAGCTGCCTGATAATCGCCAGCTGGGCCGCAGGATTCATGCCTGCTCAGCTGCTTGATTCTTGCCTGCTGAGGCACATGATCCGTGCAGGAGAGCTACCTGATCAGCACATGAGCAGTCACATGATCAGCGCCTCTCAGTCACCTGATCACTGCATGACAGGCACGTGATCAGTGCCTGCTGAGGTGCGGGATCAGCGCCTGCTCAGCTGCCTGATAATCGCCAGCTGGGCCGCAGGATTCATGCCTGCTCAGCTGCCTGATAATCGCCAGCTGGGCCGCAGGATTCATGCCTGCTCAGCTGCCTGATAACCGCCAGCTGGGCCGCAGGATTCATGCCTGCTCAGCTGCCTGATAACCGCCAGCTGGGCCGCAGGATTCATGCCTGCTCAGCTGCCTGATAACCGCCAGCTGGGCCGCAGGATTCATGCCTGCTCAGCTGCCTGATAATCGCCAGCTGGGCCGCAGGATTCATGCCTGCTCAGCTGCCTGATAACCGCCAGCTGGGCCGCAGGATTCATGCCTGCTCAGCTGCCTGATAATCGCCAGCTGGGCCGCAGGATTCATGCCTGCTCAGCTGCCTGATAATCGCCAGCTGGGCCGCAGGATTCATGCCTGCTCAGCTGCCTGATAATCGCCAGCTGGGCCGCAGGATTCATGCCTGCTCAGCTGCTTGATTCTTGCCTGCTGAGGCACATGATCCGTGCAGGAGAGCTACCTGATCAGCACATGAGCAGTCACATGATCAGCGCCTCTCAGTCACCTGATCACTGCATGACAGGCACGTGATCAGTGCCTGCTGAGGTGCGGGATCAGCGCCTGCTCAGCTGCCTGATAATCGCCAGCTGGGCCGCAGGATTCATGCCTGCTCAGCTGCCTGATAATCGCCAGCTGGGCCGCAGGATTCATGCCTGCTCAGCTGCCTGATAACGCCAGCTGGGCCGCAGGATTCATGCCTGCTCAGCTGCCTGATAACCGCCAGCTGGGCCGCAGGATTCATGCCTGCTCAGCTGCCTGATAATCGCCAGCTGGGCCGCAGGATTCATGCCTGCTCAGCTGCCTGATAATCGCCAGCTGGGCCGCAGGATTCATGCCTGCTCAGCTGCCTGATAATCGCCAGCTGGGCCGCAGGATTCATGCCTGCTCAGCTGCCTGATAATCGCCAGCTGGGCCGCAGGATTCATGCCTGCTCAGCTGCCTGATAATCGCCAGCTGGGCCGCAGGATTCATGCCTGCTCAGCTGCCTGATAATCGCCAGCTGGGCCGCAGGATTCATGCCTGCTCAGCTGCCTGATAATCGCCAGCTGGGCCGCAGGATTCATGCCTGCTCAGCTGCTTGATTCTTGCCTGCTGAGGCACATGATCCGTGCAGGAGAGCTACCTGATCAGCACATGAGCAGTCACATGATCAGCGCCTCTCAGTCACCTGATCCTGCATGACAGGCACGTGATCAGTGCCTGCTGAGGTGCGGGATCAGCGCCTGCTCAGCTGCCTGATAATCGCCAGCTGGGCCGCAGGATTCATGCCTGCTCAGCTGCCTGATAATCGCCAGCTGGGCCGCAGGATTCATGCCTGCTCAGCTGCCTGATAATCGCCAGCTGGGCCGCAGGATTCATGCCTGCTCAGCTGCCTGATAATCGCCAGCTGGGCCGCAGGATTCATGCCTGCTCAGCTGCCTGATAATCGCCAGCTGGGCCGCAGGATTCATGCCTGCTCAGCTGCCTGATAATCGCCAGCTGGGCCGCAGGATTCATGCCTGCTCAGCTGCCTGATAATCGCCAGCTGGGCCGCAGGATTCATGCCTGCTCAGCTGCTTGATTCTTGCCTGCTGAGGCACATGATCCGTGCAGGAGAGCTACCTGATCAGCACATGAGCAGTCACATGATCAGCGCCTCTCAGTCACCTGATCACTGCATGACAGGCACGTGATCAGTGCCTGCTGAGGTGCGGGATCAGCGCCTGCTCAGCTGCCTGATAATCGCCAGCTGGGCCGCAGGATTCATGCCTGCTCAGCTGCCTGATAATCGCCAGCTGGGCCGCAGGATTCATGCCTGCTCAGCTGCCTGATAATCGCCAGCTGGGCCGCAGGATTCATGCCTGCTCAGCTGCCTGATAACCGCCAGCTGGGCCGCAGGATTCATGCCTGCTCAGCTGCCTGATAATCGCCAGCTGGGCCGCAGGATTCATGCCTGCTCAGCTGCCTGATAATCGCCAGCTGGGCCGCAGGATTCATGCCTGCTCAGCTGCCTGATAATCGCCAGCTGGGCCGCAGGATTCATGCCTGCTCAGCTGCCTGATTCTTGCCTGCTGAGGCACATGATCCGTGCAGGAGAGCTGCCTGATCAGCACATGAGCAGTCACATGATCAGCGCCTCTCAGTCACCTGATCACTGCATGACAGGCACGTGATCAGTGCCTGCTGAGGTGCGGGATCATGCCTGCTCAGCTGCCTGATAATCGCCAGCTGGGCCGCAGGATTCATGCCTGCTCAGCTGCCTGATAATCGCCAGCTGGGCCGCAGGATTCATGCCTGCTCAGCTGCCTGATAACCGCCAGCTGGGCCGCAGGATTCATGCCTGCTCAGCTGCCTGATAACCGCCAGCTGGGCCGCAGGATTCATGCCTGCTCAGCTGCCTGATAACCGCCAGCTGGGCCGCAGGATTCATGCCTGCTCAGCTGCCTGATAACCGCCAGCTGGGCCGCAGGATTCATGCCTGCTCAGCTGCCTGATAACCGCCAGCTGGGCCGCAGGATTCATGCCTGCTCAGCTGCCTGATAATCGCCAGCTGGGCCGCAGGATTCATGCCTGCTCAGCTGCCTGATAATCGCCAGCTGGGCCGCAGGATTCATGCCTGCTCAGCTGCCTGATAATCGCCAGCTGGGCCGCAGGATTCATGCCTGCTCAGCTGCCTGATAATCGCCAGCTGGGCCGCAGGATTCATGCCTGCTCAGCTGCTTGATTCTTGCCTGCTGAGGCACATGATCCGTGCAGGAGAGCTACCTGATCAGCACATGAGCAGTCACATGATCAGCGCCTCTCAGTCACCTGATCACTGCATGACAGGCACGTGATCAGTGCCTGCTGAGGTGCGGGATCAGCGCCTGCTCAGCTGCCTGATAATCGCCAGCTGGGCCGCAGGATTCATGCCTGCTCAGCTGCCTGATAATCGCCAGCTGGGCCGCAGGATTCATGCCTGCTCAGCTGCCTGATAACCGCCAGCTGGGCCGCAGGATTCATGCCTGCTCAGCTGCCTGATAACCGCCAGCTGGGCCGCAGGATTCATGCCTGCTCAGCTGCCTGATAATCGCCAGCTGGGCCGCAGGATTCATGCCTGCTCAGCTGCCTGATAATCGCCAGCTGGGCCGCAGGATTCATGCCTGCTCAGCTGCCTGATAATCGCCAGCTGGGCCGCAGGATTCATGCCTGCTCAGCTGCCTGATTCTTGCCAGCTGGGCACATGATTCATGCCTGCTCAGCTGCCTGATCAGCACATGAGCAGTCACATGATCAGCGCCTCTCAGTCACCTGATCACTGCATGACAGGCACGTGATCAGTGCCTGCTGAGGTGCGGGATCAGCGCCTGCTCAGCTGCCTGATAATCGCCAGCTGGGCCGCAGGATTCATGCCTGCTCAGCTGCCTGATAATCGCCAGCTGGGCCGCAGGATTCATGCCTGCTCAGCTGCCTGATAACCGCCAGCTGGGCCGCAGGATTCATGCCTGCTCAGCTGCCTGATAACCGCCAGCTGGGCCGCAGGATTCATGCCTGCTCAGCTGCCTGATAACCGCCAGCTGGGCCGCAGGATTCATGCCTGCTCAGCTGCCTGATAACGCCAGCTGGGCCGCAGGATTCATGCCTGCTCAGCTGCCTGATAATCGCCAGCTGGGCCGCAGGATTCATGCCTGCTCAGCTGCCTGATAATCGCCAGCTGGGCCGCAGGATTCATGCCTGCTCAGCTGCCTGATAATCGCCAGCTGGGCCGCAGGATTCATGCCTGCTCAGCTGCCTGATAATCGCCAGCTGGGCCGCAGGATTCATGCCTGCTCAGCTGCCTGATAATCGCCAGCTGGGCCGCAGGATTCATGCCTGCTCAGCTGCTTGATTCTTGCCTGCTGAGGCACATGATCCGTGCAGGAGAGCTACCTGATCAGCACATGAGCAGTCACATGATCAGCGCCTCTCAGTCACCTGATCACTGCATGACAGGCACGTGATCAGTGCCTGCTGAGGTGCGGGATCATGCCTGCTCAGCTGCCTGATAATCGCCAGCTGGGCCGCAGGATTCATGCCTGCTCAGCTGCCTGATAACCGCCAGCTGGGCCGCAGGATTCATGCCTGCTCAGCTGCCTGATAATCGCCAGCTGGGCCGCAGGATTCATGCCTGCTCAGCTGCCTGATAACCGCCAGCTGGGCCGCAGGATTCATGCCTGCTCAGCTGCCTGATAATCGCCAGCTGGGCCGCAGGATTCATGCCTGCTCAGCTGCCTGATAATCGCCAGCTGGGCCGCAGGATTCATGCCTGCTCAGCTGCCTGATAATCGCCAGCTGGGCCGCAGGATTCATGCCTGCTCAGCTGCTTGATTCTTGCCTGCTGAGGCACATGATCCGTGCAGGAGAGCTGCCTGATCAGCACATGAGCAGTCACATGATCAGCGCCTCTCAGTCACCTGATCACTGCATGACAGGCACGTGATCAGTGCCTGCTGGGTGCGGATTCATGCCTGCTCAGCTGCCTGATAATCGCCAGCTGGGCCGCAGGATTCATGCCTGCTCAGCTGCCTGATAATCGCCAGCTGGGCCGCAGGATTCATGCCTGCTCAGCTGCCTGATAACCGCCAGCTGGGCCGCAGGATTCATGCCTGCTCAGCTGCCTGATAACCGCCAGCTGGGCCGCAGGATTCATGCCTGCTCAGCTGCCTGATAATCGCCAGCTGGGCCGCAGGATTCATGCCTGCTCAGCTGCCTGATAACCGCCAGCTGGGCCGCAGGATTCATGCCTGCTCAGCTGCCTGATAACCGCCAGCTGGGCCGCAGGATTCATGCCTGCTCAGCTGCCTGATAATCGCCAGCTGGGCCGCAGGATTCATGCCTGCTCAGCTGCCTGATAATCGCCAGCTGGGCCGCAGGATTCATGCCTGCTCAGCTGCCTGATAATCGCCAGCTGGGCCGCAGGATTCATGCCTGCTCAGCTGCTTGATTCTTGCCTGCTGAGGCACATGATCCGTGCAGGAGAGCTACCTGATCAGCACATGAGCAGTCACATGATCAGCGCCTCTCAGTCACCTGATCACTGCATGACAGGCACGTGATCAGTGCCTGCTGAGGTGCGGGATCAGCGCCTGCTCAGCTGCCTGATAATCGCCAGCTGGGCCGCAGGATTCATGCCTGCTCAGCTGCCTGATAATCGCCAGCTGGGCCGCAGGATTCATGCCTGCTCAGCTGCCTGATAACCGCCAGCTGGGCCGCAGGATTCATGCCTGCTCAGCTGCCTGATAACCGCCAGCTGGGCCGCAGGATTCATGCCTGCTCAGCTGCCTGATAACCGCCAGCTGGGCCGCAGGATTCATGCCTGCTCAGCTGCCTGATAACCGCTGGGCCGCAGGATTCATGCCTGCTCAGCTGCCTGATAACCGCCAGCTGGGCCGCAGGATTCATGCCTGCTCAGCTGCCTGATAATCGCCAGCTGGGCCGCAGGATTCATGCCTGCTCAGCTGCCTGATAATCGCCAGCTGGGCCGCAGGATTCATGCCTGCTCAGCTGCCTGATAATCGCCAGCTGGGCCGCAGGATTCATGCCTGCTCAGCTGCCTGATAATCGCCAGCTGGGCCGCAGGATTCATGCCTGCTCAGCTGCTTGATTCTTGCCTGCTGAGGCACATGATCCGTGCAGGAGAGCTGCCTGATCAGCACATGAGCAGTCACATGATCAGCGCCTCTCAGTCACCTGATCACTGCATGACAGGCACGTGATCAGTGCCTGCTGAGGTGCGGGATCAGCGCCTGCTCAGCTGCCTGATAATCGCCAGCTGGGCCGCAGGATTCATGCCTGCTCAGCTGCCTGATAATCGCCAGCTGGGCCGCAGGATTCATGCCTGCTCAGCTGCCTGATAATCGCCAGCTGGGCCGCAGGATTCATGCCTGCTCAGCTGCCTGATAATCGCCAGCTGGGCCGCAGGATTCATGCCTGCTCAGCTGCTTGATTCTTGCCTGCTGAGGCACATGATCCGTGCAGGAGAGCTACCTGATCAGCACATGAGCAGTCACATGATCAGCGCCTCTCAGTCACCTGATCACTGCATGACAGGCACGTGATCAGTGCCTGCTGAGGTGCGGGATCAGCGCCTGCTCAGCTGCCTGATAATCGCCAGCTGGGCCGCAGGATTCATGCCTGCTCAGCTGCCTGATAATCGCCAGCTGGGCCGCAGGATTCATGCCTGCTCAGCTGCCTGATAACCGCCAGCTGGGCCGCAGGATTCATGCCTGCTCAGCTGCCTGATAACCGCCAGCTGGGCCGCAGGATTCATGCCTGCTCAGCTGCCTGATAACCGCCAGCTGGGCCGCAGGATTCATGCCTGCTCAGCTGCCTGATAATCGCCAGCTGGGCCGCAGGATTCATGCCTGCTCAGCTGCCTGATAATCGCCAGCTGGGCCGCAGGATTCATGCCTGCTCAGCTGCTTGATTCTGCCTGCTGAGGCACATGATCCTGCAGGAGAGCTACCTGATCAGCACATGAGCAGTCACATGATCAGCGCCTCTCAGTCACCTGATCACTGCATGACAGGCACGTGATCCCTGCTGAGGTGCGGGATCATGCCTGCTCAGCTGCCTGATAATCGCCAGCTGGGCCGCAGGATTCATGCCTGCTCAGCTGCCTGATAATCGCCAGCTGGGCCGCAGGATTCATGCCTGCTCAGCTGCCTGATAACCGCCAGCTGGGCCGCAGGATTCATGCCTGCTCAGCTGCCTGATAATCGCCAGCTGGGCCGCAGGATTCATGCCTGCTCAGCTGCCTGATAATCGCCAGCTGGGCCGCAGGATTCATGCCTGCTCAGCTGCCTGATAATCGCCAGCTGGGCCGCAGGATTCATGCCTGCTCAGCTGCCTGATAATCGCCAGCTGGGCCGCAGGATTCATGCCTGCTCAGCTGCTTGATTCTTGCCTGCTGAGGCACATGATCCGTGCAGGAGAGCTACCTGATCAGCACATGAGCAGTCACATGATCAGCGCCTCTCAGTCACCTGATCACTGCATGACAGGCACGTGATCAGTGCCTGCTGAGGTGCGGGATCAGCGCCTGCTCAGCTGCCTGATAATCGCCAGCTGGGCCGCAGGATTCATGCCTGCTCAGCTGCCTGATAATCGCCAGCTGGGCCGCAGGATTCATGCCTGCTCAGCTGCCTGATAATCGCCAGCTGGGCCGCAGGATTCATGCCTGCTCAGCTGCCTGATAACCGCCAGCTGGGCCGCAGGATTCATGCCTGCTCAGCTGCCTGATAACCGCCAGCTGGGCCGCAGGATTCATGCCTGCTCAGCTGCCTGATAACCGCCAGCTGGGCCGCAGGATTCATGCCTGCTCAGCTGCCTGATAACCGCCAGCTGGGCCGCAGGATTCATGCCTGCTCAGCTGCCTGATAATCGCCAGCTGGGCCGCAGGATTCATGCCTGCTCAGCTGCCTGATAATCGCCAGCTGGGCCGCAGGATTCATGCCTGCTCAGCTGCCTGATAATCGCCAGCTGGGCCGCAGGATTCATGCCTGCTCAGCTGCCTGATAATCGCCAGCTGGGCCGCAGGATTCATGCCTGCTCAGCTGCTTGATTCTTGCCTGCTGAGGCACATGATCCGTGCAGGAGAGCTACCTGATCAGCACATGAGCAGTCACATGATCAGCGCCTCTCAGTCACCTGATCACTGCATGACAGGCACGTGATCAGTGCCTGCTGAGGTGCGGGATCAGCGCCTGCTCAGCTGCCTGATAATCGCCAGCTGGGCCGCAGGATTCATGCCTGCTCAGCTGCCTGATAATCGCCAGCTGGGCCGCAGGATTCATGCCTGCTCAGCTGCCTGATAATCGCCAGCTGGGCCGCAGGATTCATGCCTGCTCAGCTGCCTGATAATCGCCAGCTGGGCCGCAGGATTCATGCCTGCTCAGCTGCCTGATAATCGCCAGCTGGGCCGCAGGATTCATGCCTGCTCAGCTGCCTGATAATCGCCAGCTGGGCCGCAGGATTCATGCCTGCTCAGCTGCCTGATAATCGCCAGCTGGGCCGCAGGATTCATGCCTGCTCAGCTGCTTGATTCTTGCCTGCTGAGGCACATGATCCGCAGGAGAGCTACCTGATCAGCACATGAGCAGTCACATGATCAGCGCCTCTCAGTCACCTGATCACTGCATGACAGGCACGTGATCAGTGCCTGCTGAGGTGCGGGATCAGCGCCTGCTCAGCTGCCTGATAATCGCCAGCTGGGCCGCAGGATTCATGCCTGCTCAGCTGCCTGATAATCGCCAGCTGGGCCGCAGGATTCATGCCTGCTCAGCTGCCTGATAACCGCCAGCTGGGCCGCAGGATTCATGCCTGCTCAGCTGCCTGATAACCGCCAGCTGGGCCGCAGGATTCATGCCTGCTCAGCTGCCTGATAACCGCCAGCTGGGCCGCAGGATTCATGCCTGCTCAGCTGCCTGATAACCGCCAGCTGGGCCGCAGGATTCATGCCTGCTCAGCTGCCTGATAACCGCCAGCTGGGCCGCAGGATTCATGCCTGCTCAGCTGCCTGATAATCGCCAGCTGGGCCGCAGGATTCATGCCTGCTCAGCTGCCTGATAATCGCCAGCTGGGCCGCAGGATTCATGCCTGCTCAGCTGCCTGATAATCGCCAGCTGGGCCGCAGGATTCATGCCTGCTCAGCTGCTTGATTCTTGCCTGCTGAGGCACATGATCCGTGCAGGAGAGCTACCTGATCAGCACATGAGCAGTCACATCTCAGTCACCTGATCACTGCATGACAGGCACGTGATCAGTGCCTGCTGGGTGCGGGATCAGCGCCTGCTCAGCTGCCTGATAATCGCCAGCTGGGCCGCAGGATTCATGCCTGCTCAGCTGCCTGATAATCGCCAGCTGGGCCGCAGGATTCATGCCTGCTCAGCTGCCTGATAACCGCCAGCTGGGCCGCAGGATTCATGCCTGCTCAGCTGCCTGATAACCGCCAGCTGGGCCGCAGGATTCATGCCTGCTCAGCTGCCTGATAATCGCCAGCTGGGCCGCAGGATTCATGCCTGCTCAGCTGCCTGATAATCGCCAGCTGGGCCGCAGGATTCATGCCTGCTCAGCTGCCTGATAATCGCCAGCTGGGCCGCAGGATTCATGCCTGCTCAGCTGCCTGATAATCGCCAGCTGGGCCGCAGGATTCATGCCTGCTCAGCTGCCTGATAATCGCCAGCTGGGCCGCAGGATTCATGCCTGCTCAGCTGCCTGATAATCGCCAGCTGGGCCGCAGGATTCATGCCTGCTCAGCTGCCTGATAATCGCCAGCTGGGCCGCAGGATTCATGCCTGCTCAGCTGCTTGATTCTTGCCTGCTGAGGCACATGATCCGTGCAGGAGAGCTACCTGATCAGCACATGAGCAGTCACATGATCAGCGCCTCTCAGTCACCTGATCACTGCATGACAGGCACGTGATCAGTGCCTGCTGAGGTGCGGGATCAGCGCCTGCTCAGCTGCCTGATAATCGCCAGCTGGGCCGCAGGATTCATGCCTGCTCAGCTGCCTGATAATCGCCAGCTGGGCCGCAGGATTCATGCCTGCTCAGCTGCCTGATAACCGCCAGCTGGGCCGCAGGATTCATGCCTGCTCAGCTGCCTGATAATCGCCAGCTGGGCCGCAGGATTCATGCCTGCTCAGCTGCCTGATAATCGCCAGCTGGGCCGCAGGATTCATGCCTGCTCAGCTGCCTGATAATCGCCAGCTGGGCCGCAGGATTCATGCCTGCTCAGCTGCTTGATTCTTGCCTGCTGAGGCACATGATCCGTGCAGGAGAGCTACCTGATCAGCACATGAGCAGTCACATGATCAGCGCCTCTCAGTCACCTGATCACTGCATGACAGGCACGTGATCAGTGCCTGCTGAGGTGCGGGATCATGCCTGCTCAGCTGCCTGATAATCGCCAGCTGGGCCGCAGGATTCATGCCTGCTCAGCTGCCTGATAATCGCCAGCTGGGCCGCAGGATTCATGCCTGCTCAGCTGCCTGATAACCGCCAGCTGGGCCGCAGGATTCATGCCTGCTCAGCTGCCTGATAACCGCCAGCTGGGCCGCAGGATTCATGCCTGCTCAGCTGCCTGATAACGCCAGCTGGGCCGCAGGATTCATGCCTGCTCAGCTGCCTGATAACCGCCAGCTGGGCCGCAGGATTCATGCCTGCTCAGCTGCCTGATAATCGCCAGCTGGGCCGCAGGATTCATGCCTGCTCAGCTGCCTGATAATCGCCAGCTGGGCCGCAGGATTCATGCCTGCTCAGCTGCTTGATTCTTGCCTGCTGAGGCACATGATCCGTGCAGGAGAGCTGCCTGATCAGCACATGAGCAGTCACATGATCAGCGCCTCTCAGTCACCTGATCACTGCATGACAGGCACGTGATCAGTGCCTGCTGAGGTGCGGGATCAGCGCCTGCTCAGCTGCCTGATAATCGCCAGCTGGGCCGCAGGATTCATGCCTGCTCAGCTGCCTGATAATCGCCAGCTGGGCCGCAGGATTCATGCCTGCTCAGCTGCCTGATAACCGCCAGCTGGGCCGCAGGATTCATGCCTGCTCAGCTGCCTGATAACCGCCAGCTGGGCCGCAGGATTCATGCCTGCTCAGCTGCCTGATAACCGCCAGCTGGGCCGCAGGATTCATGCCTGCTCAGCTGCCTGATAATCGCCAGCTGGGCCGCAGGATTCATGCCTGCTCAGCTGCCTGATAATCGCCAGCTGGGCCGCAGGATTCATGCCTGCTCAGCTGCCTGATAATCGCCAGCTGGGCCGCAGGATTCATGCCTGCTCAGCTGCCTGATAATCGCCAGCTGGGCCGCAGGATTCATGCCTGCTCAGCTGCTTGATTCTTGCCTGCTGAGGCACATGATCCGTGCAGGAGAGCTACCTGATCAGCACATGAGCAGTCACATGATCAGCGCCTCTCAGTCACCTGATCACTGCATGACAGGCACGTGATCAGTGCCTGCTGAGGTGCGGGATCAGCGCCTGCTCAGCTGCCTGATAATCGCCAGCTGGGCCGCAGGATTCATGCCTGCTCAGCTGCCTGATAATCGCCAGCTGGGCCGCAGGATTCATGCCTGCTCAGCTGCCTGATAACCGCCAGCTGGGCCGCAGGATTCATGCCTGCTCAGCTGCCTGATAACCGCCAGCTGGGCCGCAGGATTCATGCCTGCTCAGCTGCCTGATAACGCCAGCTGGGCCGCAGGATTCATGCCTGCTCAGCTGCCTGATAATCGCCAGCTGGGCCGCAGGATTCATGCCTGCTCAGCTGCCTGATAACCGCCAGCTGGGCCGCAGGATTCATGCCTGCTCAGCTGCCTGATAATCGCCAGCTGGGCCGCAGGATTCATGCCTGCTCAGCTGCCTGATAATCGCCAGCTGGGCCGCAGGATTCATGCCTGCTCAGCTGCCTGATAATCGCCAGCTGGGCCGCAGGATTCATGCCTGCTCAGCTGCCTGATAATCGCCAGCTGGGCCGCAGGATTCATGCCTGCTCAGCTGCCTGATTCTTGCCAGCTGAGGCACATGATCCATGCCTAGCTACCTGATCAGCACATGAGCAGTCACATGATCAGCGCCTCTCAGTCACCTGATCACTGCATGACAGGCACGTGATCAGTGCCTGCTGAGGTGCGGGATCATGCCTGCTCAGCTGCCTGATAATCGCCAGCTGGGCCGCAGGATTCATGCCTGCTCAGCTGCCTGATAATCGCCAGCTGGGCCGCAGGATTCATGCCTGCTCAGCTGCCTGATAATCGCCAGCTGGGCCGCAGGATTCATGCCTGCTCAGCTGCCTGATAACCGCCAGCTGGGCCGCAGGATTCATGCCTGCTCAGCTGCCTGATAATCGCCAGCTGGGCCGCAGGATTCATGCCTGCTCAGCTGCCTGATAATCGCCAGCTGGGCCGCAGGATTCATGCCTGCTCAGCTGCTTGATTCTTGCCTGCTGAGGCACATGATCCGTGCAGGAGAGCTACCTGATCAGCACATGAGCAGTCACATGATCAGCGCCTCTCAGTCACCTGATCACTGCATGACAGGCACGTGATCAGTGCCTGCTGAGGTGCGGGATCAGCGCCTGCTCAGCTGCCTGATAATCGCCAGCTGGGCCGCAGGATTCATGCCTGCTCAGCTGCCTGATAATCGCCAGCTGGGCCGCAGGATTCATGCCTGCTCAGCTGCCTGATAACCGCCAGCTGGGCCGCAGGATTCATGCCTGCTCAGCTGCCTGATAACCGCCAGCTGGGCCGCAGGATTCATGCCTGCTCAGCTGCCTGATAACCGCCAGCTGGGCCGCAGGATTCATGCCTGCTCAGCTGCCTGATAACCGCCAGCTGGGCCGCAGGATTCATGCCTGCTCAGCTGCCTGATAACCGCCAGCTGGGCCGCAGGATTCATGCCTGCTCAGCTGCCTGATAATCGCCAGCTGGGCCGCAGGATTCATGCCTGCTCAGCTGCCTGATAACCGCCAGCTGGGCCGCAGGATTCATGCCTGCTCAGCTGCCTGATAATCGCCAGCTGGGCCGCAGGATTCATGCCTGCTCAGCTGCCTGATAATCGCCAGCTGGGCCGCAGGATTCATGCCTGCTCAGCTGCTTGATTCTTGCCTGCTGAGGCACATGATCCGTGCAGGAGAGCTACCTGATCAGCACATGAGCAGTCACATGATCAGGCCTCTCAGTCACCTGATCACTGCATGACAGGCACGTGATCAGTGCCTGCTGAGGTGCGGGATCAGCGCCTGCTCAGCTGCCTGATAATCGCCAGCTGGGCCGCAGGATTCATGCCTGCTCAGCTGCCTGATAATCGCCAGCTGGGCCGCAGGATTCATGCCTGCTCAGCTGCCTGATAACCGCCAGCTGGGCCGCAGGATTCATGCCTGCTCAGCTGCCTGATAACCGCCAGCTGGGCCGCAGGATTCATGCCTGCTCAGCTGCCTGATAATCGCCAGCTGGGCCGCAGGATTCATGCCTGCTCAGCTGCCTGATAATCGCCAGCTGGGCCGCAGGATTCATGCCTGCTCAGCTGCCTGATTCTTGCCTGCTGAGGCACATGATCCGTGCAGGAGAGCTACCTGATCAGCACATGAGCAGTCACATGATCAGCGCCTCTCAGTCACCTGATCACTGCATGACAGGCACGTGATCAGTGCCTGCTGAGGTGCGGGATCAGCCTGCTCAGCTGCCTGATAATCGCCAGCTGGGCCGCAGGATTCATGCCTGCTCAGCTGCCTGATAATCGCCAGCTGGGCCGCAGGATTCATGCCTGCTCAGCTGCCTGATAATCGCCAGCTGGGCCGCAGGATTCATGCCTGCTCAGCTGCCTGATAACCGCCAGCTGGGCCGCAGGATTCATGCCTGCTCAGCTGCCTGATAATCGCCAGCTGGGCCGCAGGATTCATGCCTGCTCAGCTGCCTGATAATCGCCAGCTGGGCCGCAGGATTCATGCCTGCTCAGCTGCCTGATAACCGCCAGCTGGGCCGCAGGATTCATGCCTGCTCAGCTGCCTGATAACCGCCAGCTGGGCCGCAGGATTCATGCCTGCTCAGCTGCCTGATAATCGCCAGCTGGGCCGCAGGATTCATGCCTGCTCAGCTGCCTGATAATCGCCAGCTGGGCCGCAGGATTCATGCCTGCTCAGCTGCCTGATAACCGCCAGCTGGGCCGCAGGATTCATGCCTGCTCAGCTGCCTGATAACCGCCAGCTGGGCCGCAGGATTCATGCCTGCTCAGCTGCCTGATAACCGCCAGCTGGGCCGCAGGATTCATGCCTGCTCAGCTGCCTGATAATCGCCAGCTGGGCCGCAGGATTCATGCCTGCTCAGCTGCCTGATAATCGCCAGCTGGGCCGCAGGATTCATGCCTGCTCAGCTGCCTGATAATCGCCAGCTGGGCCGCAGGATTCATGCCTGCTCAGCTGCTTGATTCTTGCCTGCTGAGGCACATGATCCGTGCAGGAGAGCTACCTGATCAGCACATGAGCAGTCACATGATCAGCGCCTCTCAGTCACCTGATCACTGCATGACAGGCACGTGATCAGTGCCTGCAGTGCGGGATCAGCGCCTGCTCAGCTGCCTGATAATCGCCAGCTGGGCCGCAGGATTCATGCCTGCTCAGCTGCCTGATAATCGCCAGCTGGGCCGCAGGATTCATGCCTGCTCAGCTGCCTGATAACCGCCAGCTGGGCCGCAGGATTCATGCCTGCTCAGCTGCCTGATAACCGCCAGCTGGGCCGCAGGATTCATGCCTGCTCAGCTGCCTGATAACCGCCAGCTGGGCCGCAGGATTCATGCCTGCTCAGCTGCCTGATAACCGCCAGCTGGGCCGCAGGATTCATGCCTGCTCAGCTGCCTGATAACCGCCAGCTGGGCCGCAGGATTCATGCCTGCTCAGCTGCCTGATAATCGCCAGCTGGGCCGCAGGATTCATGCCTGCTCAGCTGCCTGATAATCGCCAGCTGGGCCGCAGGATTCATGCCTGCTCAGCTGCCTGATAATCGCCAGCTGGGCCGCAGGATTCATGCCTGCTCAGCTGCTTGATTCTTGCCTGCTGAGGCACATGATCCGTGCAGGAGAGCTACCTGATCAGCACATGAGCAGTCACATGATCAGCGCCTCTCAGTCACCTGATCACTGCATGACAGGCACGTGATCAGTGCCTGCTGAGGTGCGGGATCAGCGCCTGCTCAGCTGCCTGATAATCGCCAGCTGGGCCGCAGGATTCATGCCTGCTCAGCTGCCTGATAATCGCCAGCTGGGCCGCAGGATTCATGCCTGCTCAGCTGCCTGATAACCGCCAGCTGGGCCGCAGGATTCATGCCTGCTCAGCTGCCTGATAATCGCCAGCTGGGCCGCAGGATTCATGCCTGCTCAGCTGCCTGATAATCGCCAGCTGGGCCGCAGGATTCATGCCTGCTCAGCTGCCTGATAATCGCCAGCTGGGCCGCAGGATTCATGCCTGCTCAGCTGCCTGATAACCGCCAGCTGGGCCGCAGGATTCATGCCTGCTCAGCTGCCTGATAACCGCCAGCTGGGCCGCAGGATTCATGCCTGCTCAGCTGCCTGATAACGCCAGCTGGGCCGCAGGATTCATGCCTGCTCAGCTGCCTGATAACCGCCAGCTGGGCCGCAGGATTCATGCCTGCTCAGCTGCCTGATAACGCCAGCTGGGCCGCAGGATTCATGCCTGCTCAGCTGCCTGATAATCGCCAGCTGGGCCGCAGGATTCATGCCTGCTCAGCTGCCTGATAATCGCCAGCTGGGCCGCAGGATTCATGCCTGCTCAGCTGCCTGATAATCGCCAGCTGGGCCGCAGGATTCATGCCTGCTCAGCTGCCTGATTCTTGCCAGCTGAGGCACATGATCCGTGAGGAGAGCTCTGATCAGCACATGAGCAGTCGCAGATCAGCCTGCTCAGTGCCTGATAACTGCATGACAGGCACGTGATCAGTGCCTGCTGAGTGCATGCCTGCTCAGCTGCCTGATAATCGCCAGCTGGGCCGCAGGATTCATGCCTGCTCAGCTGCCTGATAATCAGCTGGGCCGCAGGATTCATGCCTGCTCAGCTGCCTGATAACCGCCAGCTGGGCCGCAGGATTCATGCCTGCTCAGCTGCCTGATAACCGCCAGCTGGGCCGCAGGATTCATGCCTGCTCAGCTGCCTGATAATCGCCAGCTGGGCCGCAGGATTCATGCCTGCTCAGCTGCCTGATAACCGCCAGCTGGGCCGCAGGATTCATGCCTGCTCAGCTGCCTGATAATCGCCAGCTGGGCCGCAGGATTCATGCCTGCTCAGCTGCCTGATAATCGCCAGCTGGGCCGCAGGATTCATGCCTGCTCAGCTGCCTGATAATCGCCAGCTGGGCCGCAGGATTCATGCCTGCTCAGCTGCCTGATAATCGCCAGCTGGGCCGCAGGATTCATGCCTGCTCAGCTGCTTGATTCTTGCCTGCTGAGGCACATGATCCGTGCAGGAGAGCTACCTGATCAGCACATGAGCAGTCACATGATCAGCGCCTCTCAGTCACCTGATCACTGCATGACAGGCACGTGATCAGTGCCTGCTGAGGTGCGGGATCAGCGCCTGCTCAGCTGCCTGATAATCGCCAGCTGGGCCGCAGGATTCATGCCTGCTCAGCTGCCTGATAATCGCCAGCTGGGCCGCAGGATTCATGCCTGCTCAGCTGCCTGATAACCGCCAGCTGGGCCGCAGGATTCATGCCTGCTCAGCTGCCTGATAACCGCCAGCTGGGCCGCAGGATTCATGCCTGCTCAGCTGCCTGATAATCGCCAGCTGGGCCGCAGGATTCATGCCTGCTCAGCTGCCTGATAATCGCCAGCTGGGCCGCAGGATTCATGCCTGCTCAGCTGCCTGATAATCGCCAGCTGGGCCGCAGGATTCATGCCTGCTCAGCTGCCTGATAATCGCCAGCTGGGCCGCAGGATTCATGCCTGCTCAGCTGCCTGATAATCGCCAGCTGGGCCGCAGGATTCATGCCTGCTCAGCTGCCTGATAACCGCCAGCTGGGCCGCAGGATTCATGCCTGCTCAGCTGCCTGATAATCGCCAGCTGGGCCGCAGGATTCATGCCTGCTCAGCTGCCTGATAACCCAGCTGGGCCGCAGGATTCATGCCTGCTCAGCTGCCTGATAATCGCCAGCTGGGCCGCAGGATTCATGCCTGCTCAGCTGCCTGATAATCGCCAGCTGGGCCGCAGGATTCATGCCTGCTCAGCTGCCTGATAATCGCCAGCTGGGCCGCAGGATTCATGCCTGCTCAGCTGCCTGATAATCGCGCCAGCTGGGCCGCAGGATTCATGCCTGCTCAGCTGCCTGATAATCGCCAGCTGGGCCGCAGGATTCATGCCTGCTCAGCTGCCTGATAATCGCCAGCTGGGCCGCAGGATTCATGCCTGCTCAGCTGCCTGATAATCGCCAGCTGGGCCGCAGGATTCATGCCTGCTCAGCTGCTTGATTCTTGCCTGCTGAGGCACATGATCCGTGCAGGAGAGCTACCTGATCAGCACATGAGCAGTCACATGATCAGCGCCTCTCAGTCACCTGATCACTGCATGACAGGCACGTGATCAGTGCCTGCTGAGGTGCAGCGCCTGCTCAGCTGCCTGATAATCGCCAGCTGGGCCGCAGGATTCATGCCTGCTCAGCTGCCTGATAATCGCCAGCTGGGCCGCAGGATTCATGCCTGCTCAGCTGCCTGATAATCGCCAGCTGGGCCGCAGGATTCATGCCTGCTCAGCTGCCTGATAACCGCCAGCTGGGCCGCAGGATTCATGCCTGCTCAGCTGCCTGATAACCGCCAGCTGGGCCGCAGGATTCATGCCTGCTCAGCTGCCTGATAATCGCCAGCTGGGCCGCAGGATTCATGCCTGCTCAGCTGCCTGATAATCGCCAGCTGGGCCGCAGGATTCATGCCTGCTCAGCTGCCTGATAATCGCCAGCTGGGCCGCAGGATTCATGCCTGCTCAGCTGCCTGATAATCGCCAGCTGGGCCGCAGGATTCATGCCTGCTCAGCTGCCTGATAATCGCCAGCTGGGCCGCAGGATTCATGCCTGCTCAGCTGCTTGATTCTTGCCTGCTGAGGCACATGATCCGTGCAGGAGAGCTACCTGATCAGCACATGAGCAGTCACATGATCAGCGCCTCTCAGTCACCTGATCACTGCATGACAGGCACGTGATCAGTGCCTGCTGAGGTGCGGGATCAGCGCCTGCTCAGCTGCCTGATAATCGCCAGCTGGGCCGCAGGATTCATGCCTGCTCAGCTGCCTGATAATCGCCAGCTGGGCCGCAGGATTCATGCCTGCTCAGCTGCCTGATAACCGCCAGCTGGGCCGCAGGATTCATGCCTGCTCAGCTGCCTGATAACGCCAGCTGGGCCGCAGGATTCATGCCTGCTCAGCTGCCTGATAATCGCCAGCTGGGCCGCAGGATTCATGCCTGCTCAGCTGCCTGATAACCGCCAGCTGGGCCGCAGGATTCATGCCTGCTCAGCTGCCTGATAATCGCCAGCTGGGCCGCAGGATTCATGCCTGCTCAGCTGCCTGATAATCGCCAGCTGGGCCGCAGGATTCATGCCTGCTCAGCTGCCTGATAACCGCCAGCTGGGCCGCAGGATTCATGCCTGCTCAGCTGCCTGATAACCGCCAGCTGGGCCGCAGGATTCATGCCTGCTCAGCTGCCTGATAATCGCCAGCTGGGCCGCAGGATTCATGCCTGCTCAGCTGCCTGATAATCGCCAGCTGGGCCGCAGGATTCATGCCTGCTCAGCTGCCTGATAATCGCCAGCTGGGCCGCAGGATTCATGCCTGCTCAGCTGCTTGATTCTTGCCTGCTGAGGCACATGATCCGTGCAGGAGAGCTACCTGATCAGCACATGAGCAGTCACATGATCAGCGCCTCTCAGTCACCTGATCACTGCATGACAGGCACGTGATCAGTGCCTGCTGAGGTGCGGGATCAGCGCCTGCTCAGCTGCCTGATAATCGCCAGCTGGGCCGCAGGATTCATGCCTGCTCAGCTGCCTGATAATCGCCAGCTGGGCCGCAGGATTCATGCCTGCTCAGCTGCCTGATAACCGCCAGCTGGGCCGCAGGATTCATGCCTGCTCAGCTGCCTGATAATCGCCAGCTGGGCCGCAGGATTCATGCCTGCTCAGCTGCCTGATAATCGCCAGCTGGGCCGCAGGATTCATGCCTGCTCAGCTGCCTGATAACGCCAGCTGGGCCGCAGGATTCATGCCTGCTCAGCTGCCTGATAACCGCCAGCTGGGCCGCAGGATTCATGCCTGCTCAGCTGCCTGATAATCGCCAGCTGGGCCGCAGGATTCATGCCTGCTCAGCTGCCTGATAATCGCCAGCTGGGCCGCAGGATTCATGCCTGCTCAGCTGCCTGATAATCGCCAGCTGGGCCGCAGGATTCATGCCTGCTCAGCTGCTTGATTCTTGCCTGCTGAGGCACATGATCCGTGCAGGAGAGCTACCTGATCAGCACATGAGCAGTCACATGATCAGCGCCTCTCAGTCACCTGATCACTGCATGACAGGCACGTGATCAGTGCCTGCTGAGGTGCGGGATCAGCGCCTGCTCAGCTGCCTGATAATCGCCAGCTGGGCCGCAGGATTCATGCCTGCTCAGCTGCCTGATAATCGCCAGCTGGGCCGCAGGATTCATGCCTGCTCAGCTGCCTGATAACCGCCAGCTGGGCCGCAGGATTCATGCCTGCTCAGCTGCCTGATAACCGCCAGCTGGGCCGCAGGATTCATGCCTGCTCAGCTGCCTGATAATCGCCAGCTGGGCCGCAGGATTCATGCCTGCTCAGCTGCCTGATAATCGCCAGCTGGGCCGCAGGATTCATGCCTGCTCAGCTGCCTGATAATCGCCAGCTGGGCCGCAGGATTCATGCCTGCTCAGCTGCCTGATAATCGCCAGCTGGGCCGCAGGATTCATGCCTGCTCAGCTGCCTGATAACGCCAGCTGGGCCGCAGGATTCATGCCTGCTCAGCTGCCTGATAATCGCCAGCTGGGCCGCAGGATTCATGCCTGCTCAGCTGCCTGATAACCGCCAGCTGGGCCGCAGGATTCATGCCTGCTCAGCTGCCTGATAACCGCCAGCTGGGCCGCAGGATTCATGCCTGCTCAGCTGCCTGATAACCGCCAGCTGGGCCGCAGGATTCATGCCTGCTCAGCTGCCTGATAATCGCCAGCTGGGCCGCAGGATTCATGCCTGCTCAGCTGCCTGATAATCGCCAGCTGGGCCGCAGGATTCATGCCTGCTCAGCTGCCTGATAATCGCCAGCTGGGCCGCAGGATTCATGCCTGCTCAGCTGCCTGATTCTAGCCTGCTGAGGCACAGGATACGTGCCTGGAGAGCTACCTGATCAGCACATGAGCAGTCACATGATCAGCGCCTCTCAGTCACCTGATCACTGCATGACAGGCACGTGATCAGTGCCTGCTGAGGTGCGGGATCATGCCTGCTCAGCTGCCTGATAATCGCCAGCTGGGCCGCAGGATTCATGCCTGCTCAGCTGCCTGATAATCGCCAGCTGGGCCGCAGGATTCATGCCTGCTCAGCTGCCTGATAACCGCCAGCTGGGCCGCAGGATTCATGCCTGCTCAGCTGCCTGATAACCGCCAGCTGGGCCGCAGGATTCATGCCTGCTCAGCTGCCTGATAACCGCCAGCTGGGCCGCAGGATTCATGCCTGCTCAGCTGCCTGATAATCGCCAGCTGGGCCGCAGGATTCATGCCTGCTCAGCTGCCTGATAACCGCCAGCTGGGCCGCAGGATTCATGCCTGCTCAGCTGCCTGATAACCGCCAGCTGGGCCGCAGGATTCATGCCTGCTCAGCTGCCTGATAATCGCCAGCTGGGCCGCAGGATTCATGCCTGCTCAGCTGCCTGATAATCGCCAGCTGGGCCGCAGGATTCATGCCTGCTCAGCTGCCTGATAATCGCCAGCTGGGCCGCAGGATTCATGCCTGCTCAGCTGCCTGATAATCGCCAGCTGGGCCGCAGGATTCATGCCTGCTCAGCTGCTTGATTCTTGCCTGCTGAGGCACATGATCCGTGCAGGAGAGCTACCTGATCAGCACATGAGCAGTCACATGATCAGCGCCTCTCAGTCACCTGATAACTGCATGACACGCACGTGATCAGTGCCTGCTGAGTGCGGGATCAGCGCCTGCTCAGCTGCCTGTTAATCGCCAGCTGGGCCGCAGGATTCATGCCTGCTCAGCTGCCTGATAATCGCCAGCTGGGCCGCAGGATTCATGCCTGCTCAGCTGCCTGATAATCGCCAGCTGGGCCGCAGGATTCATGCCTGCTCAGCTGCCTGATAATCGCCAGCTGGGCCGCAGGATTCATGCCTGCTCAGCTGCCTGATAATCACCAGCTGGGCCGCAGGATTCATGCCTGCTCAGCTGCTTGATTCTTGCCTGCTGAGGCACATGATCCGTGCAGGAGAGCTACCTGATCAGCACATGAGCAGACACATGATCAGCGCCTCTCAGTCACCTGATCACTGCATGACAGACACGTGATCAGTGCCTGCTGAGGTGCGGGATCAGCGCCTGCTCAGCTGCCTGATAATCGCCAGCTGGGCCGCAGGATTCATGCCTGCTCAGCTGCCTGATAATCGCCAGCTGGGCCGCAGTATTCATGCCTGCTCAGCTGCCTGATAACCGCCAGCTGGGCCGCAGGATTCATGCCTGCTCAGCTGCCTGATAATCGCCAGCTGGGCCGCAGGATTCATGCCTGCTCAGCTGCCTGATAACGCCAGCTGGGCCGCAGGATTCATGCCTGCTCAGCTGCCTGATAATCGCCAGCTGGGCCGCAGGATTCATGCCTGCTCAGCTGCCTGATAAGCTGGGCCGCAGGATTCATGCCTGCTCAGCTGCCTGATAATCGCCAGCTGGGCCGCAGGATTCATGCCTGCTCAGCTGCCTGATAATCGCCAGCTGGGCCGCAGGATTCATGCCTGCTCAGCTGCCTGATAACCGCCAGCTGGGCCGCAGGATTCATGCCTGCTCAGCTGCCTGATAATCGCCAGCTGGGCCGCAGGATTCATGCCTGCTCAGCTGCCTGATAATCGCCAGCTGGGCCGCAGGATTCATGCCTGCTCAGCTGCCTGATAATCGCCAGCTGGGCCGCAGGATTCATGCCTGCTCAGCTGCCTGATAATCGCCAGCTGGGCCGCAGGATTCATGCCTGCTCAGCTGCCTGATGCCTGCTGAGGCACATGATCCGTGCAGGAGAGCTACCTGATCAGCACATGAGCAGTGCATGCCAGTGCCTCTCAGCTGCCTGATAACCGCATGACAGGCACGTGATCAGTGCCTGCTGGTGCGGGATCAGCGCCTGCTCAGCTGCCTGATAATCGCCAGCTGGGCCGCAGGATTCATGCCTGCTCAGCTGCCTGATAATCGCCAGCTGGGCCGCAGGATTCATGCCTGCTCAGCTGCCTGATAACCGCCAGCTGGGCCGCAGGATTCATGCCTGCTCAGCTGCCTGATAACCGCCAGCTGGGCCGCAGGATTCATGCCTGCTCAGCTGCCTGATAACCGCCAGCTGGGCCGCAGGATTCATGCCTGCTCAGCTGCCTGATAACCGCCAGCTGGGCCGCAGGATTCATGCCTGCTCAGCTGCCTGATAATCGCCAGCTGGGCCGCAGGATTCATGCCTGCTCAGCTGCCTGATAATCGCCAGCTGGGCCGCAGGATTCATGCCTGCTCAGCTGCCTGATAATCGCCAGCTGGGCCGCAGGATTCATGCCTGCTCAGCTGCCTGATAATCGCCAGCTGGGCCGCAGGATTCATGCCTGCTCAGCTGCTGATTCTTGCCTGCTGAGGCACATGATCCGTGCAGGAGAGCTACCTGATCAGCACATGAGCAGTCACATGATCAGCGCCTCTCAGTCACCTGATCACTGCATGACAGGCACGTGATCAGTGCCTGCTGAGGTGCGGATCAGCGCCTGCTCAGCTGCCTGATAATCGCCAGCTGGGCCGCAGGATTCATGCCTGCTCAGCTGCCTGATAATCGCCAGCTGGGCCGCAGGATTCATGCCTGCTCAGCTGCCTGATAACCGCCAGCTGGGCCGCAGGATTCATGCCTGCTCAGCTGCCTGATAACGCCAGCTGGGCCGCAGGATTCATGCCTGCTCAGCTGCCTGATAATCGCCAGCTGGGCCGCAGGATTCATGCCTGCTCAGCTGCCTGATAACGCCAGCTGGGCCGCAGGATTCATGCCTGCTCAGCTGCCTGATAATCGCCAGCTGGGCCGCAGGATTCATGCCTGCTCAGCTGCCTGATAATCGCCAGCTGGGCCGCAGGATTCATGCCTGCTCAGCTGCCTGATAATCGCCAGCTGGGCCGCAGGATTCATGCCTGCTCAGCTGCCTGATAATCGCCAGCTGGGCCGCAGGATTCATGCCTGCTCAGCTGCCTGATAATCGCCAGCTGGGCCGCAGGATTCATGCCTGCTCAGCTGCCTGATAACCGCCAGCTGGGCCGCAGGATTCATGCCTGCTCAGCTGCCTGATAACCGCCAGCTGGGCCGCAGGATTCATGCCTGCTCAGCTGCCTGATAACCGCCAGCTGGGCCGCAGGATTCATGCCTGCTCAGCTGCCTGATAATCGCCAGCTGGGCCGCAGGATTCATGCCTGCTCAGCTGCCTGATAATCGCCAGCTGGGCCGCAGGATTCATGCCTGCTCAGCTGCCTGATAATCGCCAGCTGGGCCGCAGGATTCATGCCTGCTCAGCTGCCTGATAATCGCCAGCTGGGCCGCAGGATTCATGCCTGCTCAGCTGCCTGATAATCGCCAGCTGGGCCGCAGGATTCATGCCTGCTCAGCTGCCTGATTCTTGCCTGCTGGGCACATGATCCGTGCAGGAGAGCTGCCTGATCAGCACATGAGCAGTCACATGATCAGCGCCTCTCAGTCACCTGATCACTGCATGACAGGCACGTGATCAGTGCCTGGAGGTGCGGGATCAGCGCCTGCTCAGCTGCCTGATAATCGCCAGCTGGGCCGCAGGATTCATGCCTGCTCAGCTGCCTGATAATCGCCAGCTGGGCCGCAGGATTCATGCCTGCTCAGCTGCCTGATAACGCCAGCTGGGCCGCAGGATTCATGCCTGCTCAGCTGCCTGATAACCGCCAGCTGGGCCGCAGGATTCATGCCTGCTCAGCTGCCTGATAACCGCCAGCTGGGCCGCAGGATTCATGCCTGCTCAGCTGCCTGATAATCGCCAGCTGGGCCGCAGGATTCATGCCTGCTCAGCTGCCTGATAATCGCCAGCTGGGCCGCAGGATTCATGCCTGCTCAGCTGCCTGATAATCGCCAGCTGGGCCGCAGGATTCATGCCTGCTCAGCTGCCTGATAATCGCCAGCTGGGCCGCAGGATTCATGCCTGCTCAGCTGCCTGATAATCGCCAGCTGGGCCGCAGGATTCATGCCTGCTCAGCTGCTTGATTCTTGCCTGCTGAGGCACATGATCCGTGCAGGAGAGCTACCTGATCAGCACATGAGCAGTCACATGATCAGCGCCTCTCAGTCACCTGATCACTGCATGACAGGCACGTGATCAGTGCCTGCTGAGGTGCGGGATCAGCGCCTGCTCAGCTGCCTGATAATCGCCAGCTGGGCCGCAGGATTCATGCCTGCTCAGCTGCCTGATAATCGCCAGCTGGGCCGCAGGATTCATGCCTGCTCAGCTGCCTGATAATCGCCAGCTGGGCCGCAGGATTCATGCCTGCTCAGCTGCCTGATAACCGCCAGCTGGGCCGCAGGATTCATGCCTGCTCAGCTGCCTGATAATCGCCAGCTGGGCCGCAGGATTCATGCCTGCTCAGCTGCCTGATAATCGCCAGCTGGGCCGCAGGATTCATGCCTGCTCAGCTGCCTGATAATCGCCAGCTGGGCCGCAGGATTCATGCCTGCTCAGCTGCCTGATAATCGCCAGCTGGGCCGCAGGATTCATGCCTGCTCAGCTGCCTGATAATCGCCAGCTGGGCCGCAGGATTCATGCCTGCTCAGCTGCTTGATTCTTGCCTGCTGAGGCACATGATCCGTGCAGGAGAGCTACCTGATCAGCACATGAGCAGTCACATGATCAGCGCCTCTCAGTCACCTGATCACTGCATGACAGGCACGTGATCAGTGCCTGCTGAGGTGCGGGATCAGCCCTGCTCAGCTGCCTGATAATCGCCAGCTGGGCCGCAGGATTCATGCCTGCTCAGCTGCCTGATAATCGCCAGCTGGGCCGCAGGATTCATGCCTGCTCAGCTGCCTGATAACCGCCAGCTGGGCCGCAGGATTCATGCCTGCTCAGCTGCCTGATAATCGCCAGCTGGGCCGCAGGATTCATGCCTGCTCAGCTGCCTGATAACCGCCAGCTGGGCCGCAGGATTCATGCCTGCTCAGCTGCCTGATAATCGCCAGCTGGGCCGCAGGATTCATGCCTGCTCAGCTGCCTGATAACCGCCAGCTGGGCCGCAGGATTCATGCCTGCTCAGCTGCCTGATAATCGCCAGCTGGGCCGCAGGATTCATGCCTGCTCAGCTGCCTGATAATCGCCAGCTGGGCCGCAGGATTCATGCCTGCTCAGCTGCCTGATAATCGCCAGCTGGGCCGCAGGATTCATGCCTGCTCAGCTGCCTGATAATCGCCAGCTGGGCCGCAGGATTCATGCCTGCTCAGCTGCTTGATTCTTGCCTGCTGAGGCACATGATCCGTGCAGGAGAGCTACCTGATCAGCACATGAGCAGTCACATGATCAGCGCCTCTCAGTCACCTGATCACTGCATGACAGGCACGTGATCAGTGCCTGCTGAGGTGCGGGATCAGCGCCTGCTCAGCTGCCTGATAATCGCCAGCTGGGCCGCAGGATTCATGCCTGCTCAGCTGCCTGATAATCGCCAGCTGGGCCGCAGGATTCATGCCTGCTCAGCTGCCTGATAACCGCCAGCTGGGCCGCAGGATTCATGCCTGCTCAGCTGCCTGATAATCGCCAGCTGGGCCGCAGGATTCATGCCTGCTCAGCTGCCTGATAATCGCCAGCTGGGCCGCAGGATTCATGCCTGCTCAGCTGCCTGATAATCGCCAGCTGGGCCGCAGGATTCATGCCTGCTCAGCTGCCTGATTCTGCCAGCTGGGCACGTGATCCATGCAGAGAGCTGCCTGATCAGCACGCCAGCAGTCTGAGCTGCGCCTCTCAGTCACCTGATCACTGCATGACAGGCCTGATCAGTGCCTGCTGAGGTGCAGGATCGCCTGCTCAGCTGCCTGATAACGCCAGCTGGGCCGCAGGATTCATGCCTGCTCAGCTGCCTGATAATCGCCAGCTGGGCCGCAGGATTCATGCCTGCTCAGCTGCCTGATAATCGCCAGCTGGGCCGCAGGATTCATGCCTGCTCAGCTGCCTGATAATCGCCAGCTGGGCCGCAGGATTCATGCCTGCTCAGCTGCCTGATAATCGCCAGCTGGGCCGCAGGATTCATGCCTGCTCAGCTGCTTGATTCTTGCCTGCTGGGCACATGATCCGTGCAGGAGAGCTACCTGATCAGCACATGAGCAGTCACATGATCAGCGCCTCTCAGTCACCTGATCACTGCATGACAGGCACGTGATCAGTGCCTGCTGAGGTGCGGGATCAGCGCCTGCTCAGCTGCCTGATAATCGCCAGCTGGGCCGCAGGATTCATGCCTGCTCAGCTGCCTGATAATCGCCAGCTGGGCCGCAGGATTCATGCCTGCTCAGCTGCCTGATTCTTGCCTGCTGAGGCACATGATCCGTGCAGGAGAGCTACCTGATCAGCACATGAGCAGTCACATGATCAGCGCCTCTCAGTCACCTGATCACTGCATGACAGGCACGTGATCAGTGCCTGCTGAGTGCGGGATCAGCGCCTGCTCAGCTGCCTGATAATCGCCAGCTGGGCCGCAGGATTCATGCCTGCTCAGCTGCCTGATAATCGCCAGCTGGGCCGCAGGATTCATGCCTGCTCAGCTGCCTGATAATCGCCAGCTGGGCCGCAGGATTCATGCCTGCTCAGCTGCCTGATAACCGCCAGCTGGGCCGCAGGATTCATGCCTGCTCAGCTGCCTGATAACCGCCAGCTGGGCCGCAGGATTCATGCCTGCTCAGCTGCCTGATAATCGCCAGCTGGGCCGCAGGATTCATGCCTGCTCAGCTGCCTGATAATCGCCAGCTGGGCCGCAGGATTCATGCCTGCTCAGCTGCCTGATAATCGCCAGCTGGGCCGCAGGATTCATGCCTGCTCAGCTACTTGATTCTTGCCTGCTGAGGCACATGATCCGTGCAGGAGAGCTACCTGATCAGCACATTAGCAGTCACATGATCAGCGCCTCTCAGTCACCTGATCACTGCATGACAGGCACGTGATCAGTGCCTGCTGAGGTGCGGGATCAGCGCCTGCTCAGCTGCCTGATAATCGCCAGCTGGGCCGCAGGATTCATGCCTGCTCAGCTGCCTGATAATCGCCAGCTGGGCCGCAGGATTCATGCCTGCTCAGCTGCCTGATAACCGCCAGCTGGGCCGCAGGATTCATGCCTGCTCAGCTGCCTGAAAACCGCCAGCTGGGCCACAGGATTCATGCCTGCTCAGCTGCCTGATAACCGCCAGCTGGGCCGCAGGATTCATGCCTGCTCAGCTGCCTGATAATCGCCAGCTGGGCCGCAGGATTCATGCCTGCTTAGCTGCCTGATAATCGCCAGCTGGGCCGCAGGATTCGTGCCTGCTCAGCTGCCTAATAATCGCCAGCTGGGCCGCAGGATTCATGCCTGCTCAGCTGCCTGATAATCGCCAGCTGGGCCGCAGGATTCGTGCCTGCTCAGCTGCCTAATAATCGCCAGCTGGGCCGCAGGATTCGTGCCTGCTCAGCTGCCTGATAATCGCCAGCTGGGCCGCAGGATTCATGCCTGCTCAGCTGCCTGATAACCGCCAGCTGGGCCACAGGATTCATGCCTGCTCAGCTGCCTGATAACCGCCAGCTGGGCCGCAGGATTCATGCCTGCTCAGCTGCCTGATAACGCCAGCTGGGCCGCAGGATTCATGCCTGCTCAGCTGCCTGATAATCGCCAGCTGGGCCGCAGGATTCATGCCTGCTCAGCTGCCTGATAATCGCCAGCTGGGCCGCAGGATTCATGCCTGCTCAGCTGCCTGATAATCGCCAGCTGGGCCGCGGGATTCATGCCTGCTCAGCTGCTTGATTCTTGCCTGCTGAGGCACATGATCCGTGCAGGAGAGCTACCTGATCAGCACATGAGCAGTCACATGATCAGCACCTCTCAGTCACCTGATCACTGCATGACAGGCACGTGATCAGTGCCTGCTGAGGTGGGGGATTAGCGCCTGCTCAGCTGCCAGATAATCGCCAGCTGGGCCGCAGGATTCATGCCTGCTCAGCTGCCTGATAATCGCCAGCTGTGCCCCAGGATTCATGCCTGCTCAGCTGCCTGATAACCGCCAGCTGGGCCGCAGGATTCATGCCTGCTCAGCTGCCTGATAATCGCCAGCTGGGCCGCAGGATTCATGCCTGCTCAGCTGCCTGATAATCGCCAGCTGGGCCGCAGGATTCATGCCTGCTCAGCTGCCTGATAATCGCCAGCTGGGCCGCAGGATTCATGCCTGCTCAGCTGCTTGATTCTTGCCTGTTGAGGCACATGATCCGTGCAGGAGAGCTACCTGATCAGCACATGAGCAGTCACATGATCAGCGCCTCTCAGTCACCTGATCACTGCATGACAGGCACGTGATCAGTGCCTGCTGAGGTGCGGGATCAGCGCCTACTCAGCTGCCTGATAATCGCCAGCTGGGCCGCAGGATTCATGCCTGCTCAGCTGCCTGATAATCGCCAGCTGGGCCGCAGGATTCATGCCTGCTCAGCTGCCTGATAACCGCCAGCTGGGCCGCAGGATTCATGCCTGCTCAGCTGCCTGATAATCGCCAGCTGGGCCGCAGGATTCATGCCTGCTCAGCTGCCTGATAATCGCCAGCTGGGCCGCAGGATTCATGCCTGCTCAGCTGCCTGATAACCGCCAGCTGGGCCGCAGAATTCATGCCTGCTCAGCTGCCTGATAACCGCCAGCTGGGCCGCAGGATTCATGCCTGCTCAGCTGCCTGATAATCGCCAGCTGGGCCGCAGGATTCATGCCTGCTCAGCTGCCTGATAATCGCCAGCTGGGCCGCAGGATTCATGCCTGCTCAGCTGCCTGATAACCGCCAGCTGGGCCGCAGGATTCATGCCTGCTCAGCTGCCTGATAACCGCCAGCTGGGCCGCAGGATTCATGCCTGCTCAGCTGCCTGATAACCGCCAGCTGGGCCGCAGGATTCATGCCTGCTCAGCTGCCTGATAACCGCCAGCTGGGCCGCAGGATTCATGCCTGCTCAGCTGCCTGATAATCGCCAGCTGGGCCGCAGGATTCATGCCTGCTCAGCTGCCTGATAATCGCCAGCTGGGCCGCAGGATTCATGCCTGCTCAGCTGCCTGATAATCGCCAGCTGGGCCGCAGGATTCATGCCTGCTCAGCTGCTTGATTCTTGCCTGCTGAGGCACATGATCCGCCTGGAGAGCTACCTGATCAGCACATGAGCAGTCACATGATCAGCGCCTCTCAGTCACCTGATCACTGCATGACAGGCACGTGATCAGTGCCTGCTGAGGTGCGGGATCAGCGCCTGCTCAGCTGCCTGATAATCGCCAGCTGGGCCGCAGGATTCATGCCTGCTCAGCTGCCTGATAATCGCCAGCTGGGCCGCAGGATTCATGCCTGCTCAGCTGCCTGATAACCGCCAGCTGGGCCGCAGGATTCATGCCTGCTCAGCTGCCTGATAACCGCCAGCTGGGCCGCAGGATTCATGCCTGCTCAGCTGCCTGATAATCGCCAGCTGGGCCGCAGGATTCATGCCTGCTCAGCTGCCTGATAATCGCCAGCTGGGCCGCAGGATTCATGCCTGCTCAGCTGCCTGATAATCGCCAGCTGGGCCGCAGGATTCATGCCTGCTCAGCTGCCTGATAATCGCCAGCTGGGCCGCAGGATTCATGCCTGCTCAGCTGCCTGATAATCGCCAGCTGGGCCGCAGGATTCATGCCTGCTCAGCTGCCTGATAATCGCCAGCTGGGCCGCAGGATTCATGCCTGCTCAGCTGCTTGATTCTTGCCTGCTGAGGCACATGATCCGTGCAGGAGAGCTACCTGATCAGCACATGAGCAGTCACATGATCAGCGCCTCTCAGTCACCTGATCACTGCATGACAGGCACGTGATCAGTGCCTGCTGAGGTGGGATCAGCGCCTGCTCAGCTGCCTGATAATCGCCAGCTGGGCCGCAGGATTCATGCCTGCTCAGCTGCCTGATAATCGCCAGCTGGGCCGCAGGATTCATGCCTGCTCAGCTGCCTGATAATCGCCAGCTGGGCCGCAGGATTCATGCCTGCTCAGCTGCCTGATAACCGCCAGCTGGGCCGCAGGATTCATGCCTGCTCAGCTGCCTGATAATCGCCAGCTGGGCCGCAGGATTCATGCCTGCTCAGCTGCCTGATAATCGCCAGCTGGGCCGCAGGATTCATGCCTGCTCAGCTGCCTGATAATCGCCAGCTGGGCCGCAGGATTCATGCCTGCTCAGCTGCCTGATTCTTGCCTGCTGAGGCACATGATCCGTGCAGGAGAGCTGCCTGATCAGCACATGAGCAGTCACATGATCAGCGCCTCTCAGTCACCTGATCACTGCATGACAGGCACGTGATCAGTGCCTGCTGAGGTGCGGGATCATGCCTGCTCAGCTGCCTGATAATCGCCAGCTGGGCCGCAGGATTCATGCCTGCTCAGCTGCCTGATAATCGCCAGCTGGGCCGCAGGATTCATGCCTGCTCAGCTGCCTGATAACCGCCAGCTGGGCCGCAGGATTCATGCCTGCTCAGCTGCCTGATAAGCGCCAGCTGGGCCGCAGGATTCATGCCTGCTCAGCTGCCTGATAATCGCCAGCTGGGCCGCAGGATTCATGCCTGCTCAGCTGCCTGATAATCGCCAGCTGGGCCGCAGGATTCATGCCTGCTCAGCTGCTTGATTCTTGCCTGCTGAGGCACATGATCCGTGCAGGAGAGCTACCTGATCAGCACATGAGCAGTCACATGATCAGCGCCTCTCAGTCACCTGATCACTGCATGACAGGCACGTGATCAGTGCCTGCTGAGGTGCGGGATCAGCGCCTGCTCAGCTGCCTGATTATCGCCAGCTGGGCCGCAGGATTCATGCCTGCTCAGCTGCCTGATAATCGCCAGCTGGGCCGCAGGATTCATGCCTGCTCAGCTGCCTGATAATCGCCAGCTGGGCCGCAGGATTCATGCCTGCTCAGCTGCCTGATAATCGCCAGCTGGGCCGCAGGATTCATGCCTGCTCAGCTGCCTGATAATCGCCAGCTGGGCCGCAGGATTCATGCCTGCTCAGCTGCCTGATAATCGCCAGCTGGGCCGCAGGATTCATGCCTGCTCAGCTGCCTGATAACCGCCAGCTGGGCCGCAGGATTCATGCCTGCTCAGCTGCCTGATAACCGCCAGCTGGGCCTCAGGATTCATGCCTGCTCAGCTGCCTGATAATCGCCAGCTGCGCCGCAGGATTCATGCCTGCTCAGCTGCCTGATAATCGCCAGCTGGGCCCCAGGATTCATGCCTGCTCAGCTGCCTGATAATCGCCAGCTGGGCCGCAGGATTCATGCCTGCTCAGCTGCCTGATAACCGCCAGCTGGGCCGCAGGATTCATGCCTGCTCAGCTGCCTGATAATCGCCAGCTGGGCCGCAGGATTCATGCCTGCTCAGCTGCCTGATAATCGCCAGCTGGGCCGCAGGATTCATGCCTGCTCAGCTGCCTGATAATCGCCAGCTGGGCCGCAGGATTCATGCCTGCTCAGCTGCCTGATAATCGCCAGCTGGGCCGCAGGATTCATGCCTGCTCAGCTGCTTGATTCTTGCCTGCTGAGGCACATGATCCGTGCAGGAGAGCTACCTGATCAGCACATGAGCAGTCACATGATCAGCGCCTCTCAGTCACCTGATCACTGCATGACAGGCACGTGATCAGTGCCTGCTGAGGTGCGGGATCAGCGCCTGCTCAGCTGCCTGATAATCGCCAGCTGGGCCGCAGGATTCATGCCTGCTCAGCTGCCTGATAATCGCCAGCTGGGCCGCAGGATTCATGCCTGCTCAGCTGCCTGATAACCGCCAGCTGGGCCGCAGGATTCATGCCTGCTCAGCTGCCTGATAACCGCCAGCTGGGCCGCAGGATTCATGCCTGCTCAGCTGCCTGATAACGCCAGCTGGGCCGCAGGATTCATGCCTGCTCAGCTGCCTGATAACGCCAGCTGGGCCGCAGGATTCATGCCTGCTCAGCTGCCTGATAATCGCCAGCTGGGCCGCAGGATTCATGCCTGCTCAGCTGCCTGATAATCGCCAGCTGGGCCGCAGGATTCATGCCTGCTCAGCTGCCTGATAATCGCCAGCTGGGCCGCAGGATTCATGCCTGCTCAGCTGCCTGATAATCGCCAGCTGGGCCGCAGGATTCATGCCTGCTCAGCTGCCTGATAATCGCCAGCTGGGCCGCAGGATTCATGCCTGCTCAGCTGCCTGATAATCGCCAGCTGGGCCGCAGGATTCATGCCTGCTCAGCTGCCTGATAATCGCCAGCTGGGCCGCAGGATTCATGCCTGCTCAGCTGCCTGATAATCGCCAGCTGGGCCGCAGGATTCATGCCTGCTCAGCTGCCTGATAATCGCCAGCTGGGCCGCAGGATTCATGCCTGCTCAGCTGCCTGATAATCGCCAGCTGGGCCGCAGGATTCATGCCTGCTCAGCTGCTTGATTCTTGCCTGCTGAGGCACATGATCCGTGCAGGAGAGCTGCCTGATCAGCACATGAGCAGTCACATGATCAGCGCTCAGTCACCTGATCACTGCATGACAGCACGTGATCAGTGCCTGCTGAGGTGCGGGATCAGCGCCTGCTCAGCTGCCTGATAATCGCCAGCTGGGCCGCAGGATTCATGCCTGCTCAGCTGCCTGATAATCGCCAGCTGGGCCGCAGGATTCATGCCTGCTCAGCTGCCTGATAACCGCCAGCTGGGCCGCAGGATTCATGCCTGCTCAGCTGCCTGATAATCGCCAGCTGGGCCGCAGGATTCATGCCTGCTCAGCTGCCTGATAATCGCCAGCTGGGCCGCAGGATTCATGCCTGCTCAGCTGCCTGATAACCGCCAGCTGGGCCGCAGGATTCATGCCTGCTCAGCTGCCTGATAATCGCCAGCTGGGCCGCAGGATTCATGCCTGCTCAGCTGCCTGATAATCGCCAGCTGGGCCGCAGGATTCATGCCTGCTCAGCTGCCTGCATGCCTGCTCAGCTGCCTGAAAATCGCCAGCTGGGCCGCAGGATTCATGCCTGCTCAGCTGCTTGATTCTAGCCTGCTGAGGCACATGATCCGTGCAGGAGAGCTACCTGATCAGCACATGAGCAGTCACATGATCAGCGCCTCTCAGTCACCTGATCACTGCATGACAGGCACGTGTCAGTGCCTGCTGAGTGCGGGATCAGCGCCTGCTCAGCTGCCTGATAATCGCCAGCTGGGCCGCAGGATTCATGCCTGCTCAGCTGCCTGATAACCGCCAGCTGGGCCGCAGGATTCATGCCTGCTCAGCTGCCTGATAATCGCCAGCTGGGCCGCAGGATTCATGCCTGCTCAGCTGCCTGATAACCGCCAGCTGGGCCGCAGGATTCATGCCTGCTCAGCTGCCTGATAACCGCCAGCTGGGCCGCAGGATTCATGCCTGCTCAGCTGCCTGATAACCGCCAGCTGGGCCGCAGGATTCATGCCTGCTCAGCTGCCTGATAACCTCCAGCTGGGCCGCAGGATTCATGCCTGCTCAGCTGCCTGATAATCGCCAGCTGGGCCGCAGGATTCATGCCTGCTCAGCTGCCTGATAATCGCCAGCTGGGCCGCAGGATTCATGCCTGCTCAGCTGCCTGATAATCGCCAGCTGGGCCGCAGGATTCATGCCTGCTCAGCTGCCTGATTCTTGCCAGCTGAGGCACATGATCCGTGCAGGAGAGCTACCTGATCAGCACATGAGCAGTCACATGATCAGCGCCTCTCAGTCACCTGATCACTGCATGACAGGCACGTGATCAGTGCCTGCTGGGTGCGGGATCAGCGCCTGCTCAGCTGCCTGATAATCGCCAGTTGGGCCGCAGGATTCATGCCTGCTCAGCTGCCTGATAATCGCCAGCTGGGCCGCAGGATTCATGCCTGCTCAGCTGCCTGATAACCGCCAGCTGGGCCGCAGGATTCATGCCTGCTCAGCTGCCTGATAATCGCCAGCTGGGCCTCAGGATTCATGCCTGCTCAGCTGCCTGATAATCGCCAGCTGGGCCGCAGGATTCATGCCTGCTCAGCTGCCTGATTCTTGCCTGCTGGGCACATGATCCGTGAGGAGAGCTGCCTGATCAGCACATGAGCAGTCACATGATCAGCGCCTCTCAGTCACCTGATAACTGCATGACAGGCACTGATCAGTGCCTGCTGGGTGCGGATTCATGCCTGCTCAGCTGCCTGATAATCGCCAGCTGGGCCGCAGGATTCATGCCTGCTCAGCTGCCTGATAATCGCCAGCTGGGCCGCAGGATTCATGCCTGCTCAGCTGCCTGATAACCGCCAGCTGGGCAGCAGGATTCATGCCTGCTCAGCTGCCTGATAATCGCCAGCTGGGCCGCAGGATTCATGCCTGCTCAGCTGCCTGATAACCGCCAGCTGGGCCGCAGGATTCATGCCTGCTCAGCTGCCTGATAACCGCCAGCTGGGCCGCAGGATTCATGCCTGCTCAGCTGCCTGATAATCGCCAGCTGGGCCGCAGGATTCATGCCTGCTCAGCTGCCTGATAATCGCCAGCTGGGCCGCAGGATTCATGCCTGCTCAGCTGCCTGATAATCGCCAGCTGGGCCGCAGGATTCATGCCTGCTCAGCTGCCTGATAATCGCCAGCTGGGTCGCAGGATTCATGCCTGCTCAGCTGCTTGATTCTTGCCTGCTGAGGCACATGATCCGTGCAGGAGAGCTACCTGATCAGCACATGAGCAGTCGCATGATCAGCGCCTCTCAGTCACCTGATCACTGCATGACAGGCACGTGATCAGTGCCTGCTGAGGTGCGGGATCAGCGCCTGCTCAGCTGCCTGATAATCGCCAGGTGGGCCGCAGGATTCATGCCTGCTCAGCTGCCTGATAACCGCCAGCTGGGCCGCAGGATTCATGCCTGCTCAGCTGCCTGATATCCGCCAGCTGGGCCGCAGGATTCATGCCTGCTCAGCTGCCTGATAACCGCCAGCTGGGCCGCAGGATTCATGCCTGCTCAGCTGCCTGATAATCGCCAGCTGGGCCGCAGGATTCATGCCTGCTCAGCTGCCTGATAACCGCCAGCTGGGCCGCAGGATTCATGCCTGCTCAGCTGCCTGATAACCGCCAGCTGGGCCGCAGGATTCATGCCTGCTCAGCTGCCTGATAATCGCCAGCTGGACCGCAGGATTCATGCCTGCTCTGCTGCCTGATAATCGCCAGCTGGGCCGCAGGATTCATGCCTGCTCAGCTGCCTGATAATCGCCAGCTGGGCCGCAGGATTCATGCCTGCTCAGCTGCCTGATTCTTGCCTGCTGAGGCACATGATCCGTGCAGGAGAGCTGCCTGATCAGCACATGAGCAGTCACATGATCAGCGCCTCTCAGTCACCTGATCACTGCATGACAGGCACGTGATCAGTGCCTGCTGAGGTGCGGGATCAGCGCCTGCTCAGCTGCCTGATAATCGCCAGCTGGGCCGCAGGATTCATGCCTGCTCAGCTGCCTGATAATCGCCAGCTGGGCCGCAGGATTCATGCCTGCTCAGCTGCCTGATAATCGCCAGCTGGGCCGCAGGATTCATGCCTGCTCAGCTGCCTGATAACCGCCAGCTGGGCCGCGGGATTCATGCCTGCTCAGCTGCCTGATAATCGCCAGCTGGGCCGCAGGATTCATGCCTGCTCAGCTGCCTGATAATCGCCAGCTGGGCCGCAGGATTCATGCCTGCTCAGCTGCTGATTCTTGCCTGCTGAGGCACATGATCCATGCAGGAGAGCTGCCTGATCAGCACATGAGCAGTCACATGATCAGCGCCTCTCAGTCACCTGATCACTGCATGACAGGCACGTGATCAGTGCCTGCTGAGGTGCGGGATCAGCGCCTGCTCAGCTGCCTGATAACCGCTAGCTGGGCCGCAGGATTCATGCCTGCTCAGCTGCCTGATAATCGCCAGCTGGGCCGCGGGATTCATGCCTGCTCAGCTGCCTGATAACCGCCAGCTGGGCCGCAGGATTCATGCCTGCTCAGCTGCCTGATAATCGCCAGCTGGGCCGCAGGATTCATGCCTGCTCAGCTGCCTGATAATCGCCAGCTGGGCCGCAGGATTCATGCCTGCTCAGCTGCCTGATAATCGCCAGCTGGGCCGCAGGATTCATGCCTGCTCAGCTGCCTGATAACCGCCAGCTGGGCGGCAGGATTCATGCCTGCTCAGCTGCCTGATAACCGCCAGCTGGGCCGCGGGATTCATGCCTGCTCAGCTGCCTGATAACCGCCAGCTGGGCCGCAGGATTCATGCCTGCTCAGCTGCCTGATAATCGCCAGCTGGGCCGCAGGATTCATGCCTGCTCAGCTGCCTGATAACCGCCAGCTGGGCCGCAGGATTCATGCCTGCTCAGCTGCCTGATAATCGCCAGCTGGGCTGCAGGATTCATGCCTGCTCAGCTGCCTGATAACCGCCAGCTGGGCCGTGGGATTCATGCCTGCTCAGCTGCCTGATAATCGCCAGCTGGGCCGCAGGATTCATGCCTGCTCAGCTGCCTGATAATCGCCAGCTGGGCCGCAGGATTCATGCCTGCTCAGCTGCCTGATAACGCCAGCTGGGCCGCAGGATTCATGCCTGCTCAGCTGCCTGATTCTTGCCTGCTGGGGCACATGATCCGTGCAGGAGAGCTGCCTGATCAGCACATGAGCAGTCACATGATCAGCGCCTCTCAGTCACCTGATCACTGCATGACAGGCACGTGATCAGTGCCTGCTGAGCCGCGGGATCAGCGCCTGCTCAGCTGCCTGATAATCGCCAGCTGGGCCGCGGGATTCATGCCTGCTCAGCTGCCTGATAATCGCCAGCTGGGCCGCAGGATTCATGCCTGCTCAGCTGCCTGATAATCGCCAGCTGGGCCGCGGGATTCATGCCTGCTCAGCTGCCTGATAATCGCCAGCTGGGCCGCAGGATTCATGCCTGCTCAGCTGCCTGATTCTTGCCAGCTGAGGCACATGATCCGTGCAGGAGAGCTACCTGATCAGCACATGAGCAGTCACATGATCAGCGCCTCTCAGTCACCTGCTCACTGCCTGACAGGCACGTGATCAGTGCCTGCTGAGGTGCGGGATCAGCGCCTGCTCAGCTGCCTGATAACCGCCGGCTGGGCCGCAGGATTCATGCCTGCTCAGCTGCCTGATAATCGCCAGCTGGGCCGCAGGATTCATGCCTGCTCAGCTGCCTGATAACCGCCAGCTGGGCCACAGGATTCATGCCTGCTCAGCTGCCTGATAACCGCCAGCTGGGCCGCGGGATTCATGCCTGCTCAGCTGCCTGATAACCGCCAGCTGGGCCGCAGGATTCATGCCTGCTCAGCTGCCTGATAATCGCCAGCTGGGCCGCAGGATTCATGCCTGCTCAGCTGCCTGATAACCACCAGCTGGGCCGCTGGATTCATGCCTGCTCAGCTGCCTGATAATCGCCAGCTGGGCCGCAGGATTCATGCCTGCTCAGCTGCCTGATAATCGCCAGCTGGGCCGCAGGATTCATGCCTGCTCAGCTGCCTGATAATCGCCAGCTGGGCCGCAGGATTCATGCCTGCTCAGCTGCCTGATACCGCCTGCTGAGCCGCATGATCCGTGCAGGAGAGCTACCTGATCAGCATGAGCAGCACATGATCAGCGCCTCTCAGCACCTGATTGCATGACAGGCACGTGATCATGCCTGCTGAGGTGGATCAGCGCCTGCTCAGCTGCCTGATAACCGCCAGCTGGGCCGCAGGATTCATGCCTGCTCAGCTGCCTGATAACGCCAGCTGGGCCGCAGGATTCATGCCTGCTCAGCTGCCTGATAATCCGCCAGCTGGGCCGCAGGATTCATGCCTGCTCAGCTGCCTGATAACGCCAGCTGGGCCGCAGGATTCATGCCTGCTCAGCTGCCTGATAACCGCCAGCTGGGACGCAGGATTCATGCCTGCTCAGCTGCCTGATAACCGCCAGCTGGGCCGCGGGATTCATGCCTGCTCAGCTGCCTGATAATCGCCAGCTGGGCCGCAGGATTCATGCCTGCTCAGCTGCCTGATCCGCCAGCTGGGCCGCAGGATTCATGCCTGCTCAGCTGCCTGATAACCGCCAGCTGGGCCGCAGGATTCATGCCTGCTCAGCTGCCTGATAATCGCCAGCTGGGCCGCAGGATTCATGCCTGCTCAGCTGCTTGATTCTTGCTGCTGGGCACATGATCCGTGCAGGAGAGCCTGATCAGCACATGAGCAGTCACATGTCAGCGCCTCTCAGTCACCTGATCACTGCATGACAGGCACGTGATCAGTGCCTGCTGGGTGCGGGATCAGCGCCTGCTCAGCTGCCTGATAATCGCCAGCTGGGCCGCAGGATTCATGCCTGCTCAGCTGCCTGATAATCGCCAGCTGGGCCGCAGGATTCATGCCTGCTCAGCTGCCTGATAACCGTCAGCTGGGCCGCAGGATTCATGCCTGCTCAGCTGCCTGATAATCGCCAGCTGGGCCGCAGGATTCATGCCTGCTCAGCTGCCTGATATTCGCCAGCTGGGCCGCGGGATTCATGCCTGCTCAGCTGCCTGATTCTTGCCTGCTGAGGCACATGATCCGTGCAGGAGAGCTACCTGATCAGCACATGAGCAGTCACATGATCAGCGCCTCTCAGTCTCCTGATCACTGCATGACAGGCACGTGATCAGTGCCTGCTGAGGTGCGGGATCAGCGCCTGCTCAGCTGCCTGATAATCGCCAGCTGGGCCGCAGGATTCATGCCTGCTCAGCTGCCTGATAATCGCCAGCTGGGCCGCAGGATTCATGCCTGCTCAGCTGCCTGATAACAGCCAGCTGGGCCGCAGGATTCATGCCTGCTCAGCTGCCTGATAACACCGCAGCTGGGCCGCAGGATTCATGCCTGCTCAGCTGCCTGATAACCGCCAGATGGGCCGCAGGATTCATGCCTGCTCAGCTGCCTGATAACCGCCAGCTGGGCCGCAGGATTCGTGCCTGCTCAGCTGCCTGATAACCGCCAGCTGGGCCGCGGGACACCTGCCTGCTCATCTGCCTGATACTCGCCAGCTGAGCCGCAGGATTCATGCCTGCTCAGCTGCTGATAACCGCCAGCTGGGCCGCAGGATTCATGCCTGCTCAGCTGCCTGATAATCGCCAGCTGGGCCGCGGGATTCATGCCTGCTCAGCTGCCTGATTCTTGCCAGCTGGGCCGCAGGATCCGTGCAGGAGAGCTACCTGATCAGCCATGAGCAGCCATGATCAGCGCCTCTCAGTCACCTGCTGCATGCGGCCTGATCAGTGCCTGCTGAGGTGCGGATTCATGCCTGCTCAGCTGCCTGATAATCGCCAGCTGGGCCGCAGGATTCATGCCTGCCAGCTGCCTGATCCAGCTGGGCCGCAGGATTCATGCCTGCTCAGCTGCCTGATAACCGCCAGCTGGGCCGCAGGATTCATGCCTGCTCAGCTGCCTGATAATCGCCAGCTGGGCCGCAGGATTCATGCCTGCTCAGCTGCCTGATAACCGCCAGCTGGGCCGCGGGATTCATGCCTGCTCAGCTGCCTGATAACCGCCAGCTGGGCCGCAGGATTCATGCCTGCTCAGCTGCCTGATAACCGCCGCTGGGCCGCAGGATTCATGCCTGCTCAGCTGCCTGATAATCGCCAGCTGGGCCGCAGGATTCATGCCTGCTCAGCTGCCTGATAATCGCCAGCTGGCCGCAGGATTCATGCCTGCTCAGCTGCCTGATAACCGCCAGCTGGGCCGCAGGATTCATGCCTGCTCAGCTGCTGATTCTTGCTGCTGAGGCACATGACCGTGCAGGAGAGCTGCCTGATCAGCGCCTGAGCAGTCACATGATCCAGCGCCTCTCAGTCACTGATCACTGCATGAGCAGGCACGTGATCAGTGCCTGCTGAGGTGCGGGATCATGCCTGCTCAGCTGCCTGATAATCGCCAGCTGGGCCGCAGGATTCATGCCTGCTCAGCTGCCTGATATTCGCCAGCTGGGCCGCAGGATTCATGCCTGCTCAGCTGCCTGATAACCGCCAGCTGGGCCGCAGGATTCATGCCTGCTCAGCTGCCTGATAATCGCCAGCTGGGCCGCAGGATTCATGCCTGCTCAGCTGCCTGATAATCGCCAGCTGGGCCGCAGGATTCATGCCTGCTCAGCTGCCTGATAATCGCCAGCTGGGCCGCGGGATTCATGCCTGCTCAGCTGCCTGATTCTTGCCTGCTGAGGCTGATCCGTGCAGGAGAGCTACGATCAGCACATGAGCAGTCACATGATCAGCGCCTCTCAGTCACCTGATCACTGCATGACAGGCACGTGATCAGTGCCTGCTGGTGCGGGATCAGCGCCTGCTCAGCTGCCTGATAATCGCCAGCTGGGCCGCAGGATTCATGCCTGCTCAGCTGCCTGATAACCGCCAGCTGGGCCGAGGATTCATGCCTGCTCAGCTGCCTGATAACCGCCAGCAGGGCCGCAGGATTCATGCCTGCTCAGCTGCCTGATAATCGCCAGCTGGGCCGCAGGATTCATGCCTGCTCAGCTGCCTGATAATCGCCAGCTGGGCCGCAGGATTCATGCCTGCTCAGCTGCCTGATAATCGCCAGCTGGGCCGAGTTCATGCCTGCTCAGCTGCCTGATAACGCCACCAGCTGGGCCGCAGGATTCATGCCTGCTCAGCTCTGATAACCGCCAGCTGGGCCGCAGGATTCATGCCTGCTCAGCTGCTGATAACCGCCAGCTGGGCTGCAGGATTCATGCCTGCTCAGCTGCCTGATAATCGCCAGCTGGGCCGCGGGATTCATGCCTGCTCAGCTGCCTGATAACGCCAGCTGGGCCGCAGGATTCATGCCTGCTCAGCTGCCTGATAATCGCCAGCTGGGCCGCAGGATTCATGCCTGCTCAGCTGCCTGATAACCGCCAGCTGGGCCGCGGGATTCATGCCTGCTCAGCTGCCTGATAACCGCCAGCTGGGCCGCAGGATTCATGCCTGCTCAGCTGCCTGATAATCGCCAGCTGGGCCGCAGGATTCATGCCTGCTCAGCTGCCTGATAACCGACAGCTGGGCCGCAGGATTCATGCCTGCTCAGCTGCCTGATTCTTGCCAGCTGAGGCACATGATCTGTGCAGGAGAGCTACCTGATCAGCACATGAGCAGTCACATGATCAGCGCCTCTCAGTTACCTGATCACTGCATGACAGGCACGTGATCAGTGCCTGCTGGGGCGCGGGATCAGCGCCTGCTCAGCTGCCTGATAATCGCCAGCTGGGCCGCAGGATTCATGCCTGCTCAGCTGCCTGATAATCGCCAGCTGGGCCGCAGGATTCATGCCTGCTCAGCTGCCTGATAGTCGACAGCTGGGCCGCAGGATTCATGCCTGCTCAGCTGCCTGATAACCGCCAGCTGGGCCGCAGGATTCATGCCTGCTCCAGCTGCCCTGATAACTGATCCAGCTGGGCCGCAGGATTCATGCCTGCTCAGCTGCCTGATATCGCCAGCTGGGCCGCAGGATTCATGCCTGCTCAGCTGCTTGATTCTTGCCTGCTGAGGCACATGATCCGTGCAGGAGAGCTACCTGATCAGCACATGAGCAGGCACATGATCAGGCCTTCAGCACCTGATCAGCATGACCTGATCATGCCTGCTGAGGTGCGGGATCATGCCTGCTCAGCTGCCTGATAACCGTCAGCTGGGCCGCAGGATGCATGCCTGCTCAGCTGCTGATAATCGCCAGCTGGGCCGCAGGATTCATGCCTGCTCAGCTGCCTGATAACCGTCAGCTGGGCCGCGGGATTCATGCCTGCTCAGCTGCCTGATAATCGCCAGCTGGGCCGCAGGATTCATGCCTGCTCAGCTGCCTGATAATCGCCAGCTGGGCCGCAGGATTCATGCCTGCTCAGCTGCCTGATAACGCCAGCTGGGCCGCAGGATTCATGCCTGCTCAGCTGCCTGATAATCGCCAGCTGGGCCGCGGGATTCATGCCTGCTCAGCTGCCTGATAATCGCCAGCTGGGCCGCAGGATTCATGCCTGCTCAGCTGCCTGATAATCGCCAGCTGGGCCGCAGGATTCATGCCTGCTCAGCTGCCTGATAACCGCCTGCTGGGCCGCAGGATTCATGCCTGCTCAGCTGCCTGATAATGCCAGCTGGGCCGCAGGATTCATGCCTGCTCAGCTGCCTGATAATCAGCTGGGCCGCAGGATTCATGCCTGCTCAGCTGCCTGATAATCGCCAGCTGGGCCGCAGGATTCATGCCTGCTCAGCTGCCTGATAATCGCCAGCTGGGCCGCAGGATTCATGCCTGCTCAGCTGCCTGATAGTCGCCAGCTGGGCCGCAGGATTCATGCCTGCTCAGCTGCCTGATGGTCGCCAGCTGGGCCGCAGGATTCATGCCTGCTCAGCTGCCTGATAATCGCCAGCTGGGCCGCAGGATTCATGCCTGCTCAGCTGCCTGATAATCGCCAGCTGGGCCGCAGGATTCATGCCTGCTCAGCTGCCTGATAATCGCCAGCTGGGCCGCGGGATTCATGCCTGCTCAGCTGCCTGATAATCGCCAGCTGGGCCGCGGGATTCATGCCTGCTCAGCTGCCTGATAATCGCCAGCTGGGCCGCGGGATTCATGCCTGCTCAGCTGCTTGATTCTTGCCTGCTGAGGCACATGATCCGTGCAGGAGAGCTACCTGATCAGCACATGAGCAGTCACATGATCAGCGCCTCTCAGTCACCTGATCACTGCATGACAGGCACGTGATCAGTGCCTGCTGGGTGCGGGATCAGCGCCTGCTCAGCTGCCTGATAATCGCCAGCTGGGCCGCGGGATTCATGCCTGCTCAGCTGCCTGATAATCGCCAGCTGGGCCGCAGGATTCATGCCTGCTCAGCTGCCTGATAACGCCAGCTGGGCCGCAGGATTCATGCCTGCTCAGCTGCCTGATAACGCCAGCTGGGCCGCAGGATTCATGCCTGCTCAGCTGCCTGATAATCGCCAGCTGGGCCGCGGGATTCATGCCTGCTCAGCTGCCTGATAATCGCCAGCTGGGCCGCGGGATTCATGCCTGCTCAGCTGCCTGATCGCCAGCTGGGCCGCAGGATTCATGCCTGCTCAGCTGCCTGATCGCCAGCTGGGCCGCAGGATTCATGCCTGCTCAGCTGCCTGATAATCCCAGCTGGGCCGCAGGATTCATGCCTGCTCAGCTGCCTGATAATCGCCAGCTGGGCCGCAGGATTCATGCCTGCTCAGCTGCCTGATAATCGCCAGCTGGGCCGCAGGATTCATGCCTGCTCAGCTGCCTGATAATCGCCAGCTGGGCCGCGGGATTCATGCCTGCTCAGCTGCCTGATAATCGCCAGCTGGGCCGCAGGATTCATGCCTGCTCAGCTGCCTGATAACGCCAGCTGGGCCGCAGGATTCATGCCTGCTCAGCTGCCTGATAATCGCCAGCTGGGCCGCGGGATTCATGCCTGCTCAGCTGCCTGATAATCGCCAGCTGGGCCGCAGGATTCATGCCTGCTCAGCTGCCTGATAATCGCCAGCTGGGCCGCGGGATTCATGCCTGCTCAGCTGCCTGATAATCGCCAGCTGGGCCGCAGGATTCATGCCTGCTCAGCTGCCTGATATCCCAGCTGGGCCGCAGGATTCATGCCTGCTCAGCTGCCTGATGCCAGCTGGGCCGCAGGATTCATGCCTGCTCAGCTGCCTGATAATCGCCAGCTGGGCCGCAGGATTCATGCCTGCTCAGCTGCTTGATTCTTGCCTGCTGGGGCACATGATCCGTGCAGGAGAGCTACCTGATCAGCACATGAGCAGTCACATGATCAGCGCCTCTCAGTCACCTGATCACTGCATGACAGGCACGTGATCAGTGCCTGCTGAGGTGCGGGATCAGCGCCTGCTCAGCTGCCTGATAATCGCCAGCTGGGCCGCAGGATTCATGCCTGCTCAGCTGCCTGATAATCGCCAGCTGGGCCGCAGGATTCATGCCTGCTCAGCTGCCTGATAATCGCCAGCTGGGCCGCAGGATTCATGCCTGCTCAGCTGCCTGATAATCGCCAGCTGGGCCGCGGGATTCATGCCTGCTCAGCTGCCTGATAATCGCCAGCTGGGCCGCAGGATTCATGCCTGCTCAGCTGCCTGATAATCGCCAGCTGGGCCGCAGGATTCATGCCTGCTCAGCTGCCTGATAACCAGCTGGGCCGCAGGATTCATGCCTGCTCAGCTGCCTGATAATCGCCAGCTGGGCCGCAGGATTCATGCCTGCTCAGCTGCCTGATAATCGCCAGCTGGGCCGCAGGATTCATGCCTGCTCAGCTGCCTGATAATCGCCAGCTGGGCCGCGGGATTCATGCCTGCTCAGCTGCCTGATAATCGCCAGCTGGGCCGCGGGATTCATGCCTGCTCAGCTGCCTGATAATCGCCAGCTGGGCCGCAGGATTCATGCCTGCTCAGCTGCCTGATAATCGCCAGCTGGGCCGCAGGATTCATGCCTGCTCAGCTGCCTGATAATCGCCAGCTGGGCCGCGGGATTCATGCCTGCTCAGCTGCCTGATAATCGCCAGCTGGGCCGCGGGATTCATGCCTGCTCAGCTGCCTGATAATCGCCAGCTGGGCCGCAGGATTCATGCCTGCTCAGCTGCTTGATTCTTGCCTGCTGAGGCGCAGGATCCGTGCAGGAGAGCTACCTGATCAGCATGCCAGTCACATGATCAGCGCCTCTCAGTCACCTGATCAGGCACGTGATCAGTGCCTGCTGAGGTGCGGGATCAGCGCCTGCTCAGCTGCCTGATAATCGCCAGCTGGGCCGCAGGATTCATGCCTGCTCAGCTGCCTGATAATCGCCAGCTGGGCCGCAGGATTCATGCCTGCTCAGCTGCCTGATAATCGCCAGCTGGGCCGCAGGATTCATGCCTGCTCAGCTGCCTGATAATCGCCAGCTGGGCCGCGGGATTCATGCCTGCTCAGCTGCCTGATAATCGCCAGCTGGGCCGCAGGATTCATGCCTGCTCAGCTGCCTGATAATCGCCAGCTGGGCCGCAGGATTCATGCCTGCTCAGCTGCCTGATACCCGCCAGCTGGGCCGCAGGATTCATGCCTGCTCAGCTGCCTGATGGTCGCCAGCTGGGCCGCAGGATTCATGCCTGCTCAGCTGCCTGATAATCGCCAGCTGGGCCGCGGGATTCATGCCTGCTCAGCTGCCTGATAATCGCCAGCTGGGCCGCAGGATTCATGCCTGCTCAGCTGCCTGATAATCGCCAGCTGGGCCGCAGGATTCATGCCTGCTCAGCTGCCTGATAATCGCCAGCTGGGCCATGATCATGGATTCATGCCTGCTCAGCTGCCTGATAATCGCCAGCTGGGCCGCAGGATTCATGCCTGCTCAGCTGCCTGATAATCGCCAGCTGGGCCGCAGGATTCATGCCTGCTCAGCTGCCTGATTCTTGCCTGCTGGGGCACATGATCCGTGCAGGAGAGCTGCCTGATCAGCACATGAGCAGTCACATGATCAGCGCCTCTCAGTCACCTGATCACTGCATGACAGGCACGTGATCAGTGCCTGCTGAGGTGCGGGATCAGCGCCTGCTCAGCTGCCTGATAATCGCCAGCTGGGCCGCAGGATTCATGCCTGCTCAGCTGCCTGATAATCGCCAGCTGGGCCGCAGGATTCATGCCTGCTCAGCTGCCTGATAATCGCCAGCTGGGCCGCAGGATTCATGCCTGCTCAGCTGCCTGATAATCGCCAGCTGGGCCGCAGGATTCATGCCTGCTCAGCTGCCTGATAATCGCCAGCTGGGCCGCAGGATTCATGCCTGCTCAGCTGCCTGATAATCGCCAGCTGGGCCGCAGGATTCATGCCTGCTCAGCTGCCTGATAACGCCAGCTGGGCCGCAGGATTCATGCCTGCTCAGCTGCCTGATAATCCGCAGCTGGGCCGCAGGATTCATGCCTGCTCAGCTGCTGATCAGCCTGCCTGCTCAGCTGCCTGATAATCGCCAGCTGGGCCGGGATTCATGCCTGCTCAGCTGCCTGATAATCGCCAGCTGGGCCGCAGGATTCATGCCTGCTCAGCTGCCTGATAATCGCCAGCTGGGCCGCAGGATTCATGCCTGCTCAGCTGCCTGATAATCGCCAGCTGGGCCGCAGGATTCATGCCTGCTCAGCTGCCTGATAATCGCCAGCTGGGCCGCAGGATTCATGCCTGCTCAGCTGCCTGATAATCGCCAGCTGGGCCGCGGGATTCATGCCTGCTCAGCTGCTTGATTCTTGCCTGCTGAGCACATGATCCGTGCAGGAGAGCTGCCTGATCAGCACATGAGCAGTCACATGATCAGCCTCTCAGTCACCTGATCACTGCATGACAGGCACATGATCAGTGCCTGCTGAGGTGCAGCGCCTGCTCAGCTGCCTGATAATCGCCAGCTGGGCCGCAGGATTCATGCCTGCTCAGCTGCCTGATAATCGCCAGCTGGGCCGCAGGATTCATGCCTGCTCAGCTGCCTGATAACCCAGCTGGGCCGCAGGATTCATGCCTGCTCAGCTGCCTGATAACAGCTGGGCCGGATTCATGCCTGCTCAGCTGCCTGATAACGCCAGCTGGGCCGCAGGATTCATGCCTGCTCAGCTGCCTGATAACGCCAGCTGGGCCGCAGGATTCATGCCTGCTCAGCTGCCTGATAATCGCCAGCTGGGCCGCAGGATTCATGCCTGCTCAGCTGCCTGATAATCGCCAGCTGGGCCGCAGGATTCATGCCTGCTCAGCTGCCTGATAATCGCCAGCTGGGCCGCGGGATTCATGCCTGCTCAGCTGCCTGATAATCGCCAGCTGGGCCGCAGGATTCATGCCTGCTCAGCTGCCAATGCCAGCTGGGCCGCAGGATTCATGCCTGCTCAGCTGCCTGATAATCGCCAGCTGGGCGCAGGATTCATGCCTGCTCAGCTGCTGATTCTTGCCTGCTGAGGCACATGATCCGTGCAGGAGAGCTACCTGATCAGCACATGAGCAGTCACATGATCAGCGCCTCTCAGTCGCCTGATCACTGCATGACAGGCACGTGATCAGTGCCTGCTGAGTGCGGGATCAGCGCCTGCTCAGCTGCCTGATAATCCCAGCTGGGCCGCAGGATTGCCTGCTCAGCTGCCTGATAATCGCCAGCTGGGCCGCAGGATTCATGCCTGCTCAGCTGCCTGATAATCGCCAGCTGGGCCGCAGGATTCATGCCTGCTCAGCTGCCTGATAACGCCAGCTGGGCCGCAGGATTCATGCCTGCTCAGCTGCCTGATAATCCCAGCTGGGCCGGGATTCATGCCTGCTCAGCTGCCTGATAATCGCCAGCTGGGCCGCAGGATTCATGCCTGCTCAGCTGCCTGATAACCCCAGCTGGGCCGCAGGATTCATGCCTGCTCAGCTGCCTGATAATCGCCAGCTGGGCCGCGGGATTCATGCCTGCTCAGCTGCCTGATAATCGCCAGCTGGGCCGCAGGATTCATGCCTGCTCAGCTGCCTGATAATCGCCAGCTGGGCCGCGGGATTCATGCCTGCTCAGCTGCCTGATAATCGCCAGCTGGGCCGCAGGATTCATGCCTGCTCAGCTGCCTGATAATCGCCAGCTGGGCCGCAGGATTCATGCCTGCTCAGCTGCCTGATAATCGCCAGCTGGGCCGCGGGATTCATGCCTGCTCAGCTGCTGATTCTTGCCTGCTGAGGCCATGATCCGTGCAGGAGAGCTACCTGATCAGCACAGAGCAGTCACGCCATCAGCGCCTCTCAGTCACCTGATCACTGCGTGACAGGCACGTGATCAGTGCCTGCTGGGTGCGGATCAGCGCCTGCTCAGCTGCCTGATAATCGCCAGCTGGGCCGCAGGATTCATGCCTGCTCAGCTGCCTGATAATCGCCAGCTGGGCCGCAGGATTCATGCCTGCTCAGCTGCCTGATAATCGCCAGCTGGGCCGCAGGATTCATGCCTGCTCAGCTGCCTGATAACCAGCTGGGCCGGGATTCATGCCTGCTCAGCTGCCTGATAACCCAGCTGGGCCGCAGGATTCATGCCTGCTCAGCTGCCTGATAATCGCCAGCTGGGCCGCAGGATTCATGCCTGCTCAGCTGCCTGATAATCGCCAGCTGGGCCGCAGCGCAGCTGCCTGATAACCAGCTGGGCCGCAGGATTCATGCCTGCTCAGCTGCCTGATAATCGCCAGCTGGGCCGCAGGATTCATGCCTGCTCAGCTGCCTGATAATCGCCAGCTGGGCCGGGATTCATGCCTGCTCAGCTGCTTGATACTCGCCAGCTGAGGCGCAGGATCCGTGCAGGAGAGCTACCTGATCAGCACATGAGCAGTCACATGATCAGCGCCTCTCAGTCACCTGATCACTGCATGACAGGCACGTGATCAGTGCCTGATGAGTGCGGGATCAGCGCCTGCCTGCCTGATGTCCTTGATTTCATGCCTGCTCAGCTGCCTGATAATCGCCAGCTGGGCCGCGGGATTCATGCCTGCTCAGCTGCCTGATTCATGCCTGCTCAGCTGCCTGATAACCCAGCTGGGCCGCAGGATTCATGCCTGCTCAGCTGCTTGATTCTTGCCTGCTGAGGCATGATCCGTGCAGGAGAGCTACCTGATCAGCACATGAGCAGTCACATGATCAGCGCCTCTCAGTCACCTGATCACTGCATGACAGGCCGTGATCAGTGCCTGCTGAGGTGCTGGGCATGGATTCATGCCTGCTCAGCTGCCTGATAATCGCCAGCTGGGCCGCAGGATTCATGCCTGCTCAGCTGCCTGATAATCGCCAGCTGGGCCGGGATTCATGCCTGCTCAGCTGCCTGATAATCGCCAGCTGGGCCGCAGGATTCATGCCTGCTCAGCTGCCTGATACCCGCCAGCTGGGCCGCAGGATTCATGCCTGCTCAGCTGCCTGATAACGCCAGCTGGGCCGCAGGATTCATGCCTGCTCAGCTGCCTGATAATCGCCAGCTGGGCCGCAGGATTCATGCCTGCTCAGCTGCCTGATAATCGCCAGCTGGGCCGCGGGATTCATGCCTGCTCAGCTGCCTGATAATCGCCAGCTGGGCCGCAGGATTCATGCCTGCTCAGCTGCCTGATAATCGCCAGCTGGGCCGCAGGATTCATGCCTGCTCAGCTGCCTGATAATCGCCAGCTGGGCCGCGGGATTCATGCCTGCTCAGCTGCTGATTCTTGCCTGCTGAGGCACATGATCCGTGCAGGAGAGCTACCTGATCAGCACATGAGCAGTCACATGATCAGCGCCTCTCAGTACCTGATCACTGCATGACAGGCACGTGATCAGTGCCTGCTAGGTTGGGATCAGCGCCTGCTCAGCTGCCTGATAATCGCCAGCTGGGCCGCAGGATTCATGCCTGCTCAGCTGCCTGATAATCGCCAGCTGGGCCGCAGGATTCATGCCTGCTCAGCTGCCTGATAATCGCCAGCTGGGCCGCAGGATTCATGCCTGCTCAGCTGCCTGATAATCGCCAGCTGGGCCGCAGGATTCATGCCTGCTCAGCTGCCTGATAATCGCCAGCTGGGCCGCGGGATTCATGCCTGCTCAGCTGCCTGATAATCGCCAGCTGGGCCGCGGGATTCATGCCTGCTCAGCTGCCTGATAATCGCCAGCTGGGCCGCAGGATTCATGCCTGCTCAGCTGCCTGATAATCGCCAGCTGGGCCGCAGGATTCATGCCTGCTCAGCTGCCTGATAATCGCCAGCTGAGCCGCGGGATTCATGCCTGCTCAGCTGCCTGATAATCGCCAGCTGGGCCGCAGGATTCATGCCTGCTCAGCTGCCTGATAATCGCCAGCTGGGCCGCAGGATTCATGCCTGCTCAGCTGCTTGATTCTTGCCTGCTGAGGCACATGATCCGTGCAGGAGAGCTACCTGATCAGCACATGAGCAGTCACATGATCAGCGCCTCTCAGTCACCTGATCACTGCATGACAGGCACGTGATCAGTGCCTGCTGAGGTGCGGGATCAGCGCCTGCTCAGCTGCCTGATAATCGCCAGCTGGGCCGCAGGATTCATGCCTGCTCAGCTGCCTGATAATCGCCAGCCCGCAGGATTGCACCTGCTCAGCTGCATAAGCCAGCTGGGCATTCATGCCTGCTCAGCTGCCTGTTCCGCAGCTGGGCCGCAGGATTCATGCCTGCTCAGCTGCCTGATAATCCCAGCTGGGCCGCAGGATTCATGCCTGCTCAGCTGCCTGATAATCGCCAGCTGGGCCGCAGGATTCATGCCTGCTCAGCTGCCTGATAATCGCCAGCTGGGCCGCAGGATTCATGCCTGCTCAGCTGCCTGCCATGGCTGGCGCAGGATTCATGCCTGGGCCGCAGGATTCATGCCTGCTCAGCTGCCTGATAATCGCCAGCTGGGCCGCAGGATTCATGCCTGCTCAGCTGCCTGATACTCGCCAGCTGGGCCGCAGGATTCATGCCTGCTCAGCTGCCTGATAATCGCCAGCTGGGCCGGGATTCATGCCTGCTCAGCTGATGGCGCAGCTGGGCCGCAGGATTCATGCCTGCTCAGCTGCCTGATAACCCCAGCTGGGCCGCAGGATTCATGCCTGCTCAGCTGCCTGATAACGCCAGCTGGGCCGCAGGATTCATGCCTGCTCAGCTGCCTGATAATCGCCAGCTGAGCCGCGGGATTCATGCCTGCTCAGCTGCCTGATAATCGCCAGCTGGGCCGCAGGATTCATGCCTGCTCAGCTGCCTGATAACGCCAGCTGGGCCGCAGGATTCATGCCTGCTCAGCTGCCTGATAATCGCCAGCTGGGCCGCGGGATTCATGCCTGCTCAGCTGCCTGATAATCGCCAGCTGGGCCGCAGGATTCATGCCTGCTCAGCTGCCTGATTCTTGCCTGCTGAAGCACATGATCCGTGCAGGAGAGCTGCCTGATCAGCACATGAGCAGTCACATGATCAGCGCCTCTCAGTCACCTGATCACTGCATGACAGGCACGTGATCAGTGCCTGCTGAGGTGCGGGATCAGCGCCTGCTCAGCTGCCTGATAATCGCCAGCTGGGCCGCAGGATTCATGCCTGCTCAGCTGCCTGATAATCGCCAGCTGGGCCGCAGGATTCATGCCTGCTCAGCTGCCTGATAACGCCAGCTGGGCCGCAGGATTCATGCCTGCTCAGCTGCCTGATAATCGCCAGCTGGGCCGCAGGATTCATGCCTGCTCAGCTGCCTGATAATCGCCAGCTGGGCCGCGGGATTCATGCCTGCTCAGCTGCCTGATAATCGCCAGCTGGGCCGCAGGATTCATGCCTGCTCAGCTGCCTGATAATCGCCAGCTGGGCCGCAGGATTCATGCCTGCTCAGCTGCCTGATAATCGCCAGCTGGGCCGCGGGATTCATGCCTGCTCAGCTGCCTGATAACCAGCTGGGCCGGGATTCATGCCTGCTCAGCTGCCTGATAATCGCCAGCTGGGCCGCGGGATTCATGCCTGCTCAGCTGCCTGATAATCGCCAGCTGGGCCGCAGGATTCATGCCTGCTCAGCTGCCTGATAATCGCCAGCTGGGCCGCAGGATTCATGCCTGCTCAGCTGCCTGATAATCGCCAGCTGGGCAGGATTCATGCCTGCTCAGCTGCCTGATAATCGCCAGCTGGGCCGCAGGATTCATGCCTGCTCAGCTGCCTGATACTCGCCAGCTGGGCCGGGATTCATGCCTGCTCAGCTGCCTGATAATCGCCAGCTGGGCCGCGGGATTCATGCCTGCTCAGCTGCCTGATAATCGCCAGCTGGGCCGCAGGATTCATGCCTGCTCAGCTGCCTGATAATCGCCAGCTGGGCCGCAGGATTCATGCCTGCTCAGCTGCTTGATTCTGCCTGCTGGGCACATGATCCGTGCAGGCCAGCTGATCAGCCTCTCAGTCACATGCAGGCACGTGGTGCCTGCTGAGTCTGGTGCTGCCTGCTCAGCTGCCTGATAACGCCAGCTGGGCCGGGATTCATGCCTGCTCAGCTGCCTGATAATCGCCAGCTGGGCCGCGGGATTCATGCCTGCTCAGCTGCCTGATAATCGCCAGCTGGGCCGCAGGATTCATGCCTGCTCAGCTGCCTGATAATCGCCAGCTGGGCAGGATTCATGCCTGCTCAGCTGCCTGATAATCGCCAGCTGGGCCGCGGGATTCATGCCTGCTCAGCTGCCTGATAATCGCCAGCTGGGCCGCAGGATTCATGCCTGCTCAGCTGCCTGATACGCCAGCTGGGCCGCAGGATTCATGCCTGCTCAGCTGCCTGATAATCGCCAGCTGGGCCGCAGGATTCATGCCTGCTCAGCTGCCTGATAATCGCCAGCTGGGCCGCAGGATTCATGCCTGCTCAGCTGCCTGATAATCGCCAGCTGGGCCGCAGGATTCATGCCTGCTCAGCTGCTTGATTCTTGCCTGCTGAGGCACATGATCCGTGCAGGAGAGCTACCTGATCAGCACATGAGCAGTCACATGATCAGCGCCTCAGTCACCTGATCACTGCAGAGCACGTGATCAGTGCCTGCTGAGGTGCGGGATCAGCGCCTGCTCAGCTGCCTGATAATCGCCAGCTGGGCCGCAGGATTCATGCCTGCTCAGCTGCCTGATAATCGCCAGCTGGGCCGCAGGTTTCATGCCTGCTCAGCTGCCAGCTGGGCCGCAGGATTCATGCCTGCTCAGCTGCCTGATAATCGCCAGCTGGGCCGCAGGATTCATGCCTGCTCAGCTGCCTGATAATCGCCAGCTGGGCCGCAGGATTCATGCCTGCTCAGCTGCCTGATAATCGCCAGCTGGGCCGCAGGATTCATGCCTGCTCAGCTGCCTGATAATCGCCAGCTGGGCCGCGGGATTCATGCCTGCTCAGCTGCCTGATAGCCAGCTGGGCCGCAGGATTCATGCCTGCTCAGCTGCCTGATAACGCCAGCTGGGCCGCAGGATTCATGCCTGCTCAGCTGCCTGATAATCCCAGCTGGGCCGCAGGATTCATGCCTGCTCAGCTGCCTGATAATCGCCAGCTGGGCCGCAGGATTCATGCCTGCTCAGCTGCCTGATAATCGCCAGCTGGGCCGCAGGATTCATGCCTGCTCAGCTGCCTGATAATCGCCAGCTGGGCCGCAGGATTCATGCCTGCTCAGCTGCTGATTCTTGCCTGCTGAGGCACATGATCAGGAGAGCTACCTGATCAGCACATGAGCAGTCACATGATCAGCGCCTCTCAGTCACCTGATCACTGCATGACAGGCACGTGATCAGTGCCTGCTGAGGTGCGGGATCAGCGCCTGCTGCCTGCTGTGCCAGCTGCTCGCCAGCTGGGCCGCAGGATTCATGCCTGCTCAGCTGCCTATGCCAGCTGGGCCGCAGGATTCATGCCTGCTCAGCTGCCTGATAATCGCCAGCTGGGCCGCAGGATTCATGCCTGCTCAGCTGCCTGATAATCGCCAGCTGGGCCGCAGGATTCATGCCTGCTCAGCTGCCTGATAATCGCCAGCTGGGCCGCAGGATTCATGCCTGCTCAGCTGCCTGATAACCCAGCTGGGCCGCAGGATTCATGCCTGCTCAGCTGCCTGATAACGCCAGCTGGGCCGCAGGATTCATGCCTGCTCAGCTGCCTGCGCGCAGGATTCATGCCTGCTCAGCTGCCTGATAATCGCCAGCTGGGCCGCAGGATTCATGCCTGCTCAGCTGCCTGATAATCGCCAGCTGGGCCGCAGGATTCATGCCTGCTCAGCTGCCTGATAATCGCCAGCTGGGCCGCAGGATTCATGCCTGCTCAGCTGCTTGATTCTTGCCTGCTGAGGCACATGATCCGGGAGAGCTACCTGATCAGCACATGAGCAGTCACATGATCAGCCTCTCAGTCACCTGATCACTGCATGACAGGCACGTGATCAGTGCCTGCTGAGGTGCGGGATCAGCGCCTGCTCAGCTGCCTGATAATCGCCAGCTGGGCCGCAGGATTCATGCCTGCTCAGCTGCCTGATATCGCCAGCTGGGCCGCAGGATTCATGCCTGCTCAGCTGCCTGATAACCGCTGGGCCGCAGGATTCATGCCTGCTCAGCTGCCTGATAACGCCAGCTGGGCCGCAGGATTCATGCCTGCTCAGCTGCCTGATAATCGCCAGCTGGGCCGCAGGATTCATGCCTGCTCAGCTGCCTGATAATCGCCAGCTGGGCCGGGATTCATGCCTGCTCAGCTGCCTGATAATCGCCAGCTGGGCCGCAGGATTCATGCCTGCTCAGCTGCCTGATAATCGCCAGCTGGGCCGCAGGATTCATGCCTGCTCAGCTGCCTGATAATCGCCAGCTGGGCCGCAGGATTCATGCCTGCTCAGCTGCCTGATAATCGCCAGCTGGGCCGCAGGATTCATGCCTGCTCAGCTGCCTGATACCGCCAGCTGGGCACATGATCCGTGCAGGGGCTGCAGCCAGCCATGAGCAGTCACATGATCAGCGCCTCTCAGTCCTGATGCTGCAGCAGCACGTGATCAGTGCCGCAGTTCATGCCTGCTCAGCTGCCTGATAATCGCCAGCTGGGCCGCAGGATTCATGCCTGCTCAGCTGCCTGATAATCGCCAGCTGGGCCGCAGGATTCATGCCTGCTCAGCTGCCTGATAATCGCCAGCTGGGCCGCAGGATTCATGCCTGCTCAGCTGCCTGATAATCGCCAGCTGGGCCGCAGGATTCATGCCTGCTCAGCTGCCTGATAATCGCCAGCTGGGCCGGGATTCATGCCTGCTCAGCTGCCTGATAATCGCCAGCTGGGCCGCAGGATTCATGCCTGCTCAGCTGCCTGATAATCGCCAGCTGGGCCGCAGGATTCATGCCTGCTCAGCTGCCTGATAATCAGCTGGGCCGCAGGATTCATGCCTGCTCAGCTGCTTGATTCTTGCCTGCTGAGGCACATGATCCGTGCAGGAGAGCTACCTGATCAGCACATGAGCAGTCACATGATCAGCGCCTCTCAGTCACCTGATCACTGCATGACAGGCACGTGATCAGTGCCTGCTGAGGTGGGATGCGCCTGCTCAGCTGCCTGATAATCGCCAGCTGGGCCGCAGGATTCATGCCTGCTCAGCTGCCTGATAATCGCCAGCTGGGCCGCAGGATTCATGCCTGCTCAGCTGCCTGATAATCGCCAGCTGGGCCGCAGGATTCATGCCTGCTCAGCTGCCTGATAATCGCCAGCTGGGCCGCAGGATTCATGCCTGCTCAGCTGCCTGATAATCGCCAGCTGGGCCGCAGGATTCATGCCTGCTCAGCTGCCTGATAAACCGCCAGCTGGGCCGCAGGATTCATGCCTGCTCAGCTGCCTGATAATCGCCAGCTGGGCCGCAGGATTCATGCCTGCTCAGCTGCCTGATAATCGCCAGCTGGGCTGCGGGATTCATGCCTGCTCAGCTGCCTGATAATCGCCAGCTGGGCCGCAGGATTCATGCCTGCTCAGCTGCCTGATAATCGCCAGCTGGGCCGCAGGATTCATGCCTGCTCAGCTGCCTGATAATCGCCAGCTGGGCCGCGGGATTCATGCCTGCTCAGCTGCCTGATTTCATGCCTGCTCAGCTGCTTGATTCTTGCCTGCTGAGGCCATGATCCGTGGGAGAGCTACCTGATCAGCACATGGCAGTCATGATCAGCGCCTCTCAGTCACTGATCCTGCATGACAGGCACGTGATCAGTGCCTGCTGAGGGCGGGATCATGCCTGCTCAGCTGCCTGATAATCGCCAGCTGGGCCGCAGGATTCATGCCCTCAGCTGCCTGATAATCGCCAGCTGGGCCGCAGGATTCATGCCTGCTCAGCTGCCTGATAATCGCCAGCTGGGCCGCAGGATTCATGCCTGCTCAGCTGCCTGATAATCGCCAGCTGGGCCGCAGGATTCATGCCTGCTCAGCTGCCTGATAATCGCCAGCTGGGCCGCAGGATTCATGCCTGCTCAGCTGCCTGATAATCGCCAGCTGGGCCGCAGGATTCATGCCTGCTCAGCTGCCTGATAGCCAGCTGGGCCGCAGGATTCATGCCTGCTCAGCTGCCTGATAATCGCCAGCTGGGCCGGGATTCATGCCTGAGCTGCCTGATAATCGCCAGCTGGGCCGCAGGATTCATGCCTGCTCAGCTGCCTGATAAGCGCCAGCTGGGCCGCAGGATTCATGCCTGCTCAGCTGCCTGATAATCGCCAGCTGGGCCGCAGGATTCATGCCTGCTCAGCTGCCTGATAATCGCCAGCTGGGCCGCAGGATTCATGCCTGCTCAGCTGCCTGATAATCGCCAGCTGGGCCGCAGGATTCATGCCTGCTCAGCTGCCTGATTCTTGCCTGCTGGGCACATGATCCGTGCAGGAGAGCTGCCTGATCAGCACATGAGCAGTCACATGATCAGCGCCTCTCAGTCACCTGATCACTGCATGACATGATCAGTGCCTGCTGAGGTGCGGGATCATGCCTGCTCAGCTGCCTGATAATCGCCAGCTGGGCCGCAGGATTCATGCCTGCTCAGCTGCCTGATAATCGCCAGCTGGGCCGCAGGATTCATGCCTGCTCAGCTGCCTGATAATCGCCAGCTGGGCCGCAGGATTCATGCCTGCTCAGCTGCCTGATAATCGCCAGCTGGGCCGCGGGATTCATGCCTGCTCAGCTGCCTGATAATCGCCAGCTGGGCCGCAGGATTCATGCCTGCTCAGCTGCCTGATAATCGCCAGCTGGGCCGCAGGATTCATGCCTGCTCAGCTGCTTGCCTGCTGAGGCACATGATCCGTGCAGGAGAGCTGCAGCACATGAGCAGTCACATGATCAGCGCCTCTCAGTCACCTGATCACTGCATGACAGGCACGTGATCAGTGCCTGCTGAGGTGCGGGATCAGCCTGCTCAGCTGCCTGATAATCGCCAGCTGGGCCGCAGGATTCATGCCTGCTCAGCTGCCTGATAATCGCCAGCTGGGCCGCAGGATTCATGCCTGCTCAGCTGCCTGATAATCGCCAGCTGGGCCGCAGGATTCATGCCTGCTCAGCTGCCTGATAATCGCCAGCTGGGCCGCAGGATTCATGCCTGCTCAGCTGCCTGATAATCGCCAGCTGGGCCGCAGGATTCATGCCTGCTCAGCTGCCTGATAATCGCCAGCTGGGCCGCAGGATTCATGCCTGCTCAGCTGCCTGATAATCGCCAGCTGGGCCGCAGGATTCATGCCTGCTCAGCTGCCTGATAATCGCCAGCTGGGCCGCAGGATTCATGCCTGCTCAGCTGCCTGATCTGCCTGCTGGGCACATGATCCGTGCAGGAGAGCTACCTGATCAGCACAGCAGTCACATGATCAGCGCCTCTCAGTCACCTGATCACTGCATGACAGCCCGCTGGGCCTGCTGGATTCATGCCTGCTCAGCTGCCTGATAATCGCCAGCTGGGCCGCAGGATTCATGCCTGCTCAGCTGCCTGATAATCGCCAGCTGGGCCGCAGGATTCATGCCTGCTCAGCTGCCTGATAGCCAGCTGGGCCGCAGGATTCATGCCTGCTCAGCTGCCTGATAATCGCCAGCTGGGCCGCAGGATTCATGCCTGCTCAGCTGCCTGATAATCGCCAGCTGGGCCGCAGGATTCATGCCTGCTCAGCTGCCTGATAATCGCCAGCTGGGCCGCAGGATTCATGCCTGCTCAGCTGCTTGATGCCTGCTGAGGCACATGATCCGTGGGGAGCTACCTGATCAGCACATGAGCAGTCACATGATCAGCGCCTCTCAGTCACCTGATCACTGCATGACAGGCGCGTGATCAGTGCCTGCTGAGCCGCGGGATCAGCGCCTGCTCAGCTGCCTGATAATCGCCAGCTGGGCCGCAGGATTCATGCCTGCTCAGCTGCCTGATAATCGCCAGCTGGGCCGCAGGATTCATGCCTGCTCAGCTGCCTGATGCCAGCTGGGCCGCAGGATTCATGCCTGCTCAGCTGCCTGATAATCGCCAGCTGGGCCGCAGGATTCATGCCTGCTCAGCTGCCTGATAATCGCCAGCTGGGCCGCAGGATTCATGCCTGCTCAGCTGCCTGATAAGCCAGCTGGGCCGCAGGATTCATGCCTGCTCAGCTGCCTGATAATCGCCAGCTGGGCCGCAGGATTCATGCCTGCTCAGCTGCCTGATAATCGCCAGCTGGGCCGCAGGATTCATGCCTGCTCAGCTGCTTGATTCTTGCCTGCTGAGGCGCATGATCCGTGCAGGAGAGCTACCTGATCAGCACATGAGCAGTCACATGATCAGCGCCTCTCAGTCACCTGATCACTGCATGACAGGCACGTGATCAGTGCCTGAGGTGCGGGATCAGCGCCTGCTCAGCTGCCTGATAATCGCCAGCTGGGCCGCAGGATTCATGCCTGCTCAGCTGCCTGATAATCGCCAGCTGGGCCGCAGGATTCATGCCTGCTCAGCTGCCTGATAATCGCCAGCTGGGCCGCAGGATTCATGCCTGCTCAGCTGCCTGATAATCGCCAGCTGGGCCGCAGGATTCATGCCTGCTCAGCTGCCTGATAATCGCCAGCTGGGCCGCAGGATTCATGCCTGCTCAGCTGCCTGATAATCGCCAGCTGGGCCGCAGGATTCATGCCTGCTCAGCTGCTGATTCTGCTGAGCACATGATCCGTGCAGGAGAGCTACCTGATCAGCACATGAGCAGTCACATGATCAGCGCCTCTCAGTCACCTGATCACTGCATGACAGGCACGTGATCAGTGCCTGCTGAGGTGCGGGATCAGCGCCTGCTCAGCTGCCTGATAATCGCCAGCTGGGCCGCAGGATTCATGCCTGCTCAGCTGCCTGATAATCGCCAGCTGGGCCGCAGGATTCATGCCTGCTCAGCTGCCTGATAATCGCCAGCTGGGCCGCGGGATTCATGCCTGCTCAGCTGCCTGATAATCGCCAGCTGGGCCGGGATTCATGCCTGCTCAGCTGCCTGATAATCGCCAGCTGGGCCGCAGGATTCATGCCTGCTCAGCTGCCTGATAATCGCCAGCTGGGCCGCAGGATTCATGCCTGCTCAGCTGCCTGATAATCGCCAGCTGGGCAAGTTCATGCAGCTGCTCAGCTGCCTGATAATCGCCAGCTGGGCCGCAGGATTCATGCCTGCTCAGCTGCCTGATAATCGCCAGCTGGGCCGCAGGATTCATGCCTGCTCAGCTGCCTGATAATCGCCAGCTGGGCCGTTCATGCCTGCTCAGCTGCCTGATGTCGCCAGCTGGGCCGCAGGATTCATGCCTGCTCAGCTGCCTGATAATCGCCAGCTGGGCCGGGATTCATGCCTGCTCAGCTGCCTGATAATCGCCAGCTGGGCCGCAGGATTCATGCCTGCTCAGCTGCCTGATAATCGCCAGCTGGGCCGCAGGATTCATGCCTGCTCAGCTGCCTGATAATGCCAGCTGGGCCGCAGGATTCATGCCTGCTCAGCTGCCTGATAATCGCCAGCTGGGCCGCAGGATTCATGCCTGCTCAGCTGCCTGATAATCGCCAGCTGGGCCGCAGGATTCATGCCTGCTCAGCTGCCTGATAATCGCCAGCTGGGCCGCAGGATTCATGCCTGCTCAGCTGCCTGATAATCGCCAGCTGGGCCGCAGGATTCATGCCTGCTCAGCTGCCTGATAATCGCCAGCTGGGCCGCAGGATTCATGCCTGCTCAGCTGCCTGATAATCGCCAGCTGGGCCGCAGGATTCATGCCTGCTCAGCTGCCTGATAATCGCCAGCTGGGCCGCAGGATTCATGCCTGCTCAGCTGCCTGATAATCGCCAGCTGGGCCGCAGGATTCATGCCTGCTCAGCTGCCTGATAATCGCCAGCTGGGCCGCAGGATTCATGCCTGCTCAGCTGCCTGATAATCGCCAGCTGGGCCGCAGGATTCATGCCTGCTCAGCTGCCTGATAATCGCCAGCTGGGCCGCAGGATTCATGCCTGCTCAGCTGCCTGATAATCGCCAGCTGGGCCGCAGGATTCATGCCTGCTCAGCTGCTTGATTCTTGCCTGCTGAGGCACATGATCCGTGCAGGAGAGCTACCTGATCAGCACATGAGCAGTCACATGATCAGCGCCTCTCAGTCACCTGATCACTGCATGACAGGCACGTGATCAGTGCCTGCTGAGGTGCGGGATCAGCGCCTGCTCAGCTGCCTGATAATCGCCAGCTGGGCCGCAGGATTCATGCCTGCTCAGCTGCCTGATAATCGCCAGCTGGGCCGCAGGATTCATGCCTGCTCAGCTGCCTGATAACGCCAGCTGGGCCGGGATTCATGCCTGCTCAGCTGCCTGATAATCGCCAGCTGGGCCGCAGGATTCATGCCTGCTCAGCTGCCTGATAACCCAGCTGGGCCGCAGGATTCATGCCTGCTCAGCTGCCTGATAATCCAGCTGGGCCGTAATCGCCAGCTGGGCCGCAGGATTCATGCCTGCTCAGCTGCCTGATAATCGCCAGCTGGGCCGCAGGATTCATGCCTGCTCAGCTGCCTGATAATCGCCAGCTGGGCCGCAGGATTCATGCCTGCTCAGCTGCCTGATAATCGCCAGCTGGGCCGCAGGATTCATGCCTGCTCAGCTGCCTGATAATCGCCAGCTGGGCCGCAGGATTCATGCCTGCTCAGCTGCTTGATTCTTGCCTGCTGGGCACATGATCCGTGCAGGAGAGCTACCTGATCAGCACATGAGCAGTCACATGATCAGCGCCTCTCAGTCACCTGATCACTGCATGACAGGCACGTGATCAGTGCCTGCTGAGGTGCGGGATCAGCGCCTGCTCAGCTGCCTGATAATCGCCAGCTGGGCCGCAGGATTCATGCCTGCTCAGCTGCCTGATAATCGCCAGCTGGGCCGCAGGATTCATGCCTGCTCAGCTGCCTGATAATCGCCAGCTGGGCCGCAGGATTCATGCCTGCTCAGCTGCCTGATAATCGCCAGCTGGGCCGCAGGATTCATGCCTGCTCAGCTGCCTGATAATCGCCAGCTGGGCCGCAGGATTCATGCCTGCTCAGCTGCCTGATAATCGCCAGCTGGGCCGCAGGATTCATGCCTGCTCAGCTGCTTGATTCTTGCCTGCTGAGCACATGATCCGTGCAGGAGAGCTACCTGATCAGCACATGAGCAGTCACATGATCAGCGCCTCTCAGTCACCTGATCACTGCATGACAGGCACGTGATCAGTGCCTGCTGAGGTGCGGGATCAGCGCCTGCTCAGCTGCCTGATAATCGCCAGCTGGGCCGCAGGATTCATGCCTGCTCAGCTGCCTGATAATCGCCAGCTGGGCCGCAGGATTCATGCCTGCTCAGCTGCCTGATAATCGCCAGCTGGGCCGCAGGATTCATGCCTGCTCAGCTGCCTGATAATCGCCAGCTGGGCCAGGATTCATGCCTGCTCAGCTGCCTGATAATCGCCAGCTGGGCCGCAGGATTCATGCCTGCTCAGCTGCCTGATAATCGCCAGCTGGGCCGCAGGATTCATGCCTGCTCAGCTGCCTGATAATGCGCCAGCTGGGCGCAGGATTCATGCCTGCTCAGCTGCCTGATAATCGCCAGCTGGGCCGCAGGATTCATGCCTGCTCTGCTGATAAGCCAGCTGGGCCGCAGGATTCATGCCTGCTCAGCTGCCTGATAATCGCCAGCTGGGCCGCAGGATTCATGCCTGCTCAGCTGCCTGATAATCGCCAGCTGGGCCGCAGGATTCATGCCTGCTCAGCTGATAATCGCCAGCTGGGCCGCGGGATTCATGCCTGCTCAGCTGCCTGATAATCGCCAGCTGGGCCGCAGGATTCATGCCTGCTCAGCTGCCTGATAATCGCCAGCTGGGCCGCAGGATTCATGCCTGCTCAGCTGCCTGATAATCGCCAGCTGGGCCGCAGGATTCATGCCTGCTCAGCTGCTTGATTCTTGCCTGCTGAGGCACATGATCCGTGCAGGAGAGCTACCTGATCAGCACATGAGCAGTCACATGATCAGCGCCTCTCAGTCACCTGATCACTGCATGACAGGCACGTGATCAGTGCCTGCTGAGGTGCGGGATCAGCGCCTGCTCAGCTGCCTGATAATCGCCAGCTGGGCCGCAGGATTCATGCCTGCTCAGCTGCCTGATAATCGCCAGCTGGGCCGCAGGATTCATGCCTGCTCAGCTGCCTGATAATCGCCAGCTGGGCCGCAGGATTCATGCCTGCTCAGCTGCCGATATCATGCCTGCTCAGCTGCCTGATAAGCCAGCTGGGCCGCAGGATTCATGCCTGCTCAGCTGCCTGATAATCGCCAGCTGGGCCGGGATTCATGCCTGCTCAGCTGCCTGATAATCGCCAGCTGGGCCGCAGGATTCATGCCTGCTCAGCTGCCTGATAATCGCCAGCTGGGCCGCAGGATTCATGCCTGCTCAGCTGCCTGATAATCGCCAGCTGGGCCGCAGGATTCATGCCTGCTCAGCTGCCTGATAATCGCCAGCTGGGCCGCAGGATTCATGCCTGCTCAGCTGCTTGATCTTGCCTGCTGAGGCATGATCCGTGAGCCTACCTGATCAGCACATGAGCAGTCACATGATCAGCGCCTCTCAGTCACCTGATCACCATGACAGGCACGTGATCAGTGCCTGCTGGTGCGGGATCATGCCTGCTCAGCTGCCTGATAATCGCCAGCTGGGCCGCAGGATTCATGCCTGCTCAGCTGCCTGATAATCGCCAGCTGGGCCGCAGGATTCATGCCTGCTCAGCTGCCTGATAATCGCCAGCTGGGCCGCAGGATTCATGCCTGCTCAGCTGCCTGATAATCGCCAGCTGGGCCGCAGGATTCATGCCTGCTCAGCTGCCTGATAATCGCCAGCTGGGCCGCAGGATTCATGCCTGCTCAGCTGCCTGATAATCGCCAGCTGGGCCGCAGGATTCATGCCTGCTCAGCTGCTTGATTCTTGCCTGCTGAGGCACATGATCCGTGCAGGAGAGCTGCCTGATCAGCACATGAGCAGTCACATGATCAGCGCCTCTCAGTCACCTGATCACTGCATGAGCCGTGATCAGTGCCTGCTGAGCCGCGGGATCAGCGCCTGCTCAGCTGCCTGATAATCGCCAGCTGGGCCGCAGGATTCATGCCTGCTCAGCTGCCTGATAATCGCCAGCTGGGCCGCAGGATTCATGCCTGCTCAGCTGCCTGATAATCGCCAGCTGGGCCGCAGGATTCATGCCTGCTCAGCTGCCTGATAATCGCCAGCTGGGCCGCAGGATTCATGCCTGCTCAGCTGCCTGATAATCGCCAGCTGGGCCGCAGGATTCATGCCTGCTCAGCTGCCTGATAATCGCCAGCTGGGCCGCAGGATTCATGCCTGCTCAGCTGCTTGATTCTTGCCTGCTGAGGCACATGATCCGTGTAGGAGAGCTACCTGATCAGCACATGAGCAGTCACATGATCAGCGCCTCTCAGTCACCTGATCACTGCATGACAGGCACGTGATCAGTGCCTGCTGAGGTGCGGGATCAGCGCCTGCTCAGCTGCCTGATAATCGCCAGCTGGGCCGCAGGATTCATGCCTGCTCAGCTGCCTGATAATCGCCAGCTGGGCACGCAGGATTCATGCCTGCTCAGCTGCCTGATAATCGCCAGCTGGGCCGCAGGATTCATGCCTGCTCAGCTGCCTGATAATCGCCAGCTGGGCCGCAGGATTCATGCCTGCTCAGCTGCCTGATAACCGCCAGTGCCGCAGTTCATGCCTGCTCAGCTGCCTGATAATCGCCAGCTGGGCCGCAGGATTCATGCCTGCTCAGCTGCCTGATAATCGCCAGCTGGGCCGCAGGATTCATGCCTGCTCAGCTGCCTGATAATCGGCAGCTGGGCCGCAGGATTCATGCCTGCTCAGCTGCCTGATAATCGCCAGCTGGGCCGCAGGATTCATGCCTGCTCAGCTGCCTGATAATCGCCAGCTGGGCCGCAGGATTCATGCCTGCTCAGCTGCCTGATAATCGCCAGCTGGGCCGCAGGATTCATGCCTGCTCAGCTGCTTGATTCTTGCCTGCTGAGGCACATGATCCGTGCAGGAGAGCTACCTGATCAGCACATGAGCAGTCACATGATCAGCGCCTCTCAGTCACCTGATCACTGCATGACAGGCACGTGATCAGTGCCTGCTGAGGTGCGGGATCCGCCTGCTCAGCTGCCTGATAATCGCCAGCTGGGCCGCAGGATTCATGCCTGCTCAGCTGCCTGATAATCGCCAGCTGGGCCGCAGGATTCATGCCTGCTCAGCTGCCTGATAATCGCCAGCTGGGCCGCAGGATTCATGCCTGCTCAGCTGCCTGATAATCGCCAGCTGGGCCGCAGGATTCATGCCTGCTCAGCTGCCTGATAACGCCAGCTGGGCCGCAGGATTCATGCCTGCTCAGCTGCCTGATAATCGCCAGCTGGGCCGCAGGATTCATGCCTGCTCAGCTGCCTGATAATCGCCAGCTGGGCCGCGGGATTCATGCCTGCTCAGCTGCCTGATAATCGCCAGCTGGGCCGCAGGATTCATGCCTGCTCAGCTGCCTGATAATCGCCAGCTGGGCCGCAGGATTCATGCCTGCTCAGCTGCCTGATAATCGCCAGCTGGGCCGCAGGATTCATGCCTGCTCAGCTGCTTGATTCTTGCCTGCTGAGGCACGATCCGTGCAGGAGAGCTACCTGATCAGCACATGAGCAGTCACATGATCAGCGCCTCTCAGTCACCTGATCACTGCATGACAGGCACGTGATCAGTGCCTGCTGAGTGCGGGATCAGCGCCTGCTCAGCTGCCTGATAATCGCCAGCTGGGCAGGATTCATGCCTGCTCAGCTGCCTGATAACGCCAGCTGGGCACGCAGGATTCATGCCTGCTCAGCTGCCTGATAACCGCAGCTGGGCCGCAGGTTCATGCCTGCTCAGCTGCCTGATGCCAGCTGGGATTCATGCCTGCTCAGCTGCCTGATAATCGCCAGCTGGGCCGCAGGATTCATGCCTGCTCAGCTGCCTGATAATCGCCAGCTGGGCCGCAGGATTCATGCCTGCTCAGCTGCCTGATAATCGCCAGCTGGGCCGCAGGATTCATGCCTGCTCAGCTGCCTGATAATCGCCAGCTGGGCCGCAGGATTCATGCCTGCTCAGCTGCCTGATAGCCAGCTGGGCCGCAGGATTCATGCCTGCTCAGCTGCCTGATAAGCCAGCTGGGCCGCAGGATTCATGCCTGCTCAGCTGCCTGATAATCGCCAGCTGGGCCGGGATTCATGCCTGCTCAGCTGCCTGATAATCGCCAGCTGGGCCGCAGGATTCATGCCTGCTCAGCTGCTTGATTCTTGCGCTGGGCACATGATCCGTGCAGGAGAGCTGCCTGATCAGCACATGAGCAGTCGCATGATCAGCGCCTCTCAGTCACCTGATCACTGCATGACAGGCACGTGATCAGTGCCTGCTGAGTGCGGGATTCGCCTGCTCAGCTGCCTGATAATCAGCTGGGCCGCAGGATTCATGCCTGCTCAGCTGCCTGATAATCGCCAGCTGGGCCGCAGGATTCATGCCTGCTCAGCTGCCTGATAATCGCCAGCTGGGCCGCAGGATTCATGCCTGCTCAGCTGCCTGATCCGCCAGCTGGGCCGCAGGATTCATGCCTGCTCAGCTGCCTGATAATCGCCAGCTGGGCCGCAGGATTCATGCCTGCTCAGCTGCCTGATAATCGCCAGCTGGGCCGCAGGATTCATGCCTGCTCAGCTGCTTGATTCTTGCCTGCTGAGGCATGATCCGTGCAGGAGAGCTGCCTGATCAGCACATGAGCAGTCACATGATCAGCGCCTCTCAGTCACCTGATCCTGCATGACAGGCACGTGATCAGTGCCTGCTGGGTGCGGGATCAGCGCCTGCTCAGCTGCCTGATAATCGCCAGCTGGGCCGCAGGATTCATGCCTGCTCAGCTGCCTGATAATCGCCAGCTGGGCCGCAGGATTCATGCCTGCTCAGCTGCCTGATAATCGCCAGCTGGGCCGCAGGATTCATGCCTGCTCAGCTGCCTGATAATCGCCAGCTGGGCCGCAGGATTCATGCCTGCTCAGCTGCCTGATAATCGCCAGCTGGGCCGCAGGATTCATGCCTGCTCAGCTGCCTGATAATCGCCAGCTGGGCCGCAGGATTCATGCCTGCTCAGCTGCCTGATAATCGCCAGCTGGGCCGCAGGATTCATGCCTGCTCAGCTGCCTGATAATCGCCAGCTGGGCCGCAGGATTCATGCCTGCTCAGCTGCCTGATAATCGCCAGCTGGGCCGCAGGATTCATGCCTGCTCAGCTGCCTGATAATCGCCAGCTGGGCCGCAGGATTCATGCCTGCTCAGCTGCCTGATAATCGCCAGCTGGGCCGCGGGATTCATGCCTGCTCAGCTGCCTGATAATCGCCAGCTGGGCCGCAGGATTCATGCCTGCTCAGCTGCCTGATAATCGCCAGCTGGGCCGCAGGATTCATGCCTGCTCAGCTGCCTGATAATCGCCAGCTGGGCCGCAGGATTCATGCCTGCTCAGCTGCCTGATAATCGCCAGCTGGGCCGCAGGATTCATGCCTGCTCAGCTGCCTGATAATCGCCAGCTGGGCCGCAGGATTCATGCCTGCTCAGCTGCTTGATTCTTGCCTGCTGAGCACATGATCCGTGCAGGAGAGCTACCTGATCAGCACATGGCAGTCACATGATCAGCGCCTCTCAGTCACTGATCACTGCATGACAGCACGTGATCAGTGCCTGCTGAGTGCGGGATCATGCTCACCTGCTTGATAATCGCCAGCTGGGCCGCAGGATTCATGCCTGCTCAGCTGCCTGATAATCGCCAGCTGGGCCGCAGGATTCATGCCTGCTAATCGCCAGCTGGGCCGCGGGATTCATGCCTGCTCAGCTGCCTGATAATGCCAGCTGGGCCGCAGGATTCATGCCTGCTCAGCTGCCTGATAATCGCCAGCTGGGCCGCAGGATTCATGCCTGCTCAGCTGCCTGATAATCGCCAGCTGGGCCGCAGGATTCATGCCTGCTCAGCTGCCTGATAATCGCCAGCTGGGCCGCAGGATTCATGCCTGCTCAGCTGCCTGATTCTTGCCTGCTGAGGCACATGATCCGTGCAGGAGAGCTACCTGATCAGCACATGAGCAGTCACATGATCAGCGCCTCTCAGTCACCTGATCACTGCATGACAGGCACGTGATCAGTGCCTGCTGAGGTGCGGGATCAGCGCCTGCTCAGCTGCCTGATAATCGCCAGCTGGGCCGCAGGATTCATGCCTGCTCAGCTGCCTGATAATCGCCAGCTGGGCCGCAGGATTCATGCCTGCTCAGCTGCCTGATAATCGCCAGCTGGGCCGCAGGATTCATGCCTGCTCAGCTGCCTGATAATCGCCAGCTGGGCCGCGGGATTCATGCCTGCTCAGCTGCCTGATAATCGCCAGCTGGGCCGCAGGATTCATGCCTGCTCAGCTGCCTGATAATCGCCAGCTGGGCCGCAGGATTCATGCCTGCTCAGCTGCCTGATAATCGCCAGCTGGGCCGCAGGATTCATGCCTGCTCAGCTGCCTGATAATCGCCAGCTGAGCCACAGGATTCATGCCTGCTCAGCTGCCTGATAATCGCCAGCTGGGCCGCGGGATTCATGCCTGCTCAGCTGCCTGATAATCGCCAGCTGGGCCGCAGGATTCATGCCTGCTCAGCTGCCTGATAATCGCCAGCTGGGCCGCAGGATTCATGCCTGCTCAGCTGCCTGATAATCGCCAGCTGGGCCGCAGGATTCATGCCTGCTCAGCTGCCTGATAATCGCCAGCTGGGCCGCAGGATTCATGCCTGCTCAGCTGCCTGATAATCGCCAGCTGGGCCGCAGGATTCATGCCTGCTCAGCTGCCTGATAATCGCCAGCTGGGCCGCAGGATTCATGCCTGCTCAGCTGCCTGATAATCGCCAGCTGGGCCGCAGGATTCATGCCTGCTCAGCTGCCTGATAATCGCCAGCTGGGCCGCAGGATTCATGCCTGCTCAGCTGCCTGATAATCGCCAGCTGGGCCGCAGGATTCATGCCTGCTCAGCTGCCTGATAATCGCCAGCTGGGCCGCAGGATTCATGCCTGCTCAGCTGCCTGATAATCGCCAGCTGGGCCGCAGGATTCATGCCTGCTCAGCTGCCTGATAATCGCCAGCTGGGCCGCAGGATTCATGCCTGCTCAGCTGCCTGATAATCGCCAGCTGGGCCGCAGGATTCATGCCTGCTCAGCTGCCTGATAATCGCCAGCTGGGCCGCAGGATTCATGCCTGCTCAGCTGCCTGATAATCGCCAGCTGGGCCGCGGGATTCATGCCTGCTCAGCTGCCTGATAATCGCCAGCTGGGCCGCAGGATTCATGCCTGCTCAGCTGCTTGATTCTTGCCTGCTGAGGCACATGATCCGTGCAGGAGAGCTACCTGATCAGCACATGAGCAGTCACATGATCAGCGCCTCTCAGTCACCTGATCACTGCATGACAGGCACGTGATCAGTGCCTGCTGAGGTGCGGGATCAGCGCCTGCTCAGCTGCCTGATAATCGCCAGCTGGGCCGCAGGATTCATGCCTGCTCAGCTGCCTGATAATCGCCAGCTGGGCCGCAGGATTCATGCCTGCTCAGCTGCCTGATAATCGCCAGCTGGGCCGCAGGATTCATGCCTGCTCAGCTGCCTGATAATCGCCAGCTGGGCCGCAGGATTCATGCCTGCTCAGCTGCCTGATAATCGCCAGCTGGGCCGCAGGATTCATGCCTGCTCAGCTGCCTGATAATCGCCAGCTGGGCCGCAGGATTCATGCCTGCTCAGCTGCCTGATAATCGCCAGCTGGGCCGCGGGATTCATGCCTGCTCAGCTGCCTGATAATCGCCAGCTGGGCCGCAGGATTCATGCCTGCTCAGCTGCCTGATAATCGCCAGCTGGGCCGCAGGATTCATGCCTGCTCAGCTGCCTGATAATCGCCAGCTGGGCCGCAGGATTCATGCCTGCTCAGCTGCCTGATAATCGCCAGCTGGGCCGCAGGATTCATGCCTGCTCAGCTGCCTGATAATCGCCAGCTGGGCCGCAGGATTCATGCCTGCTCAGCTGCCTGATAATCGCCAGCTGGGCCGCAGGATTCATGCCTGCTCAGCTGCCTGATAATCGCCAGCTGGGCCGCAGGATTCATGCCTGCTCAGCTGCCTGATAATCGCCAGCTGGGCCGCGGGATTCATGCCTGCTCAGCTGCCTGATAATCGCCAGCTGGGCCGCAGGATTCATGCCTGCTCAGCTGCCTGATAATCGCCAGCTGGGCCGCGGGATTCATGCCTGCTCAGCTGCCTGATAATCGCCAGCTGGGCCGCGGGATTCATGCCTGCTCAGCTGCCTGATAATCGCCAGCTGGGCCGCGGGATTCATGCCTGCTCAGCTGCCTGATAATCGCCAGCTGGGCCGCGGGATTCATGCCTGCTCAGCTGCCTGATAATCGCCAGCTGGGCCGCGGGATTCATGCCTGCTCAGCTGCCTGATAAGCGCCAGCTGGGCCGCAGGATTCATGCCTGCTCAGCTGCCTGATAATCGCCAGCTGGGCCGCAGGATTCATGCCTGCTCAGCTGCCTGATAATCGCCAGCTGGGCCGCAGGATTCATGCCTGCTCAGCTGCCTGATAATCGCCAGCTGGGCCGCGGGATTCATGCCTGCTCAGCTGCCTGATAATCGCCAGCTGGGCCGCAGGATTCATGCCTGCTCAGCTGCCTGATAATCGCCAGCTGGGCCGCGGGATTCATGCCTGCTCAGCTGCCTGATAATCGCCAGCTGGGCCGCAGGATTCATGCCTGCTCAGCTGCCTGATAATCGCCAGCTGGGCCGCAGGATTCATGCCTGCTCAGCTGCCTGATAATCGCCAGCTGGGCCGCAGGATTCATGCCTGCTCAGCTGCTGATTCTTGCCTGCTGAGGCACATGATCCGTGCAGAGCTACCTGATCAGCACATGAGCAGTCCATGATCAGCGCCTCTCAGTCACCTGATCACTGCATGACAGACGTGATCAGTGCCTGCTGGGTGCGGGATCATGCCTGCTCAGCTGCCTGCTAATCGCCAGCTGGGCCGCAGGAGTCATGCCTGCTCAGCTGCCTGATATTCGCCAGCTGGGCCGCGGGATTCATGCCTGCTCAGCTGCCTGATAATCGCCAGCTGGGCCGCAGGATTCATGCCTGCTCAGCTGCCTGATAATCTCCAGCTGGGCCGCAGGATTCATGCCTGCTCAGCTGCCTGATAATCGCCAGCTGGGCCGCAGGATTCATGCCTGCTCAGCTGCCTGATAATCGCCAGCTGGGCCGCAGGATTCATGCCTGCTCAGCTGCCTGATACATGATCCGTGCAGGAGCCTACCTGATCAGCACATGAGCAGTCACATGATCAGCGCCTCTCAGTCACCTGATCACTGCATGACAGGCCGTGATCAGTGCCTGCTGAGGTGCGGGATCAGCCTGCTCAGCTGCCTGATAATCGCCAGCTGGGCCGCAGGATTCATGCCTGCTCAGCTGCCTGATAATCGCCAGCTGGGCCGCAGGATTCATGCCTGCTCAGCTGCCTGATAATCGCCAGCTGGGCCGCAGGATTCATGCCTGCTCAGCTGCCTGATAACGCCAGCTGGGCCGCAGGATTCATGCCTGCTCAGCTGCCTGATAATCGCCAGCTGGGCCGCAGAATTCATGCCTGCTCAGCTGCCTGATAATCGCCAGCTGGGCCGCAGGATTCATGCCTGCTCAGCTGCCTGATACTCGCCAGCTGGGCCGCAGGATTCATGCCTGCTCAGCTGCCTGATAATCGCCAGCTGGGCGCAGGATTCATGCCTTCTCAGCTGCCTGATAATCGCCAGCTGGGCCGCGGGATTCATGCCTGCTCAGCTGCCTGATAATCGCCAGCTGGGCCGGAGGATTCATGCCTGCTCAGCTGCCTGATAATCGCCAGCTGGGCCGTGGGATTCATGCCTGCTCAGCTGCCTGATAATCGCCAGCTGGGCCGCTGGATTCATGCCTGCTCAGCTGCCTGATAATCGCCAGCTGGGCCGCAGGATTCATGCCTGCTCAGCTGCCTGATAATCGCCAGCTGGGCCGCAGGATTCATGCCTGCTCAGCTGCCTGATAACCGCCAGTTGGGCCGCAGGATTCATGCCTGCTCAGCTGCCTGATAATCGCCAGCTGGGCCGCAGGATTCATGCCTGCTCAGCTGCCTGATAATCGCCAGCTGGGCCGCAGGATTCATGCCTGCTCAGCTGCCTGATAATCGCCAGCTGGGCCGCAGGATTCATGCCTGCTCAGCTGCATATCGCCAGCTGGGCCGCAGGATTCATGCCTGCTCAGCTGCCTGATAACGCCAGCTGGGCCGCAGGATTCATGCCTGCTCAGCTGCCTGATAAGGCCAGCTGGGCAGGAGGAGCTACCTGATCAGCACATGAGCAGTCACATGATCAGCGCCTCTCAGTCACCTGATCACTGCATGACAGGCACGTGATCAGTGCCTGCTGAGTGCGGGATCAGCGCCTGCTCAGCTGCCTGATAATCGCCAGCTGGGCCGCAGGATTCATGCCTGCTCAGCTGCCTAATAACCGCCAGCTGGGCCGGGATTCATGCCTGCTCAGCTGCCTGATAACCGCCAGCTGGGCCGCAGGATTCATGCCTGCTCAGCTGCCTGATAATCGCCAGCTGGGCCGCAGGATTCATGCCTGCTCCGCTGCCTGATAATCGCCAGCTGGGCCGCGGGATTCATGCCTGCTCAGCTGCCTGATATCGCCAGCTGGGCCGCAGGATTCATGCCTGCTCAGCTGCCTGATAACCGCCAGCTGGGCCGTGGGATTCATGCCTGCTCAGCTGCCTGATAATCGCCAGCTGGGCCGCAGGATTCATGCCTGCTCAGCTGCCTGATAAGCCCTGCCTGAGGTTGCCTGAGCAGCTCACATGATCAAGCCTCTCAGTCACCTGATCACTGCAACAGAGCACGTGATCAGTGCCTGCTGAGGTGCAGGGATCAGCGCCTGCTCAGCTGCCTGATAATCGCCAGCTGGGCCGCAGGATTCATGCCTGCTCAGCTGCCTGATAATCGCCAGCTGGGCCGCAGGATTCATGCCTGCTCAGCTGCCTGACACAGCTGGGCCTTCATGCCTGCTCAGCTGCCTGATAATCGCCAGCTGGGCCGGGATTCATGCCTGCTCAGCTGCCTGATGTCATGGCTGGGCCGCAGGATTCATGCCTGCTCAGCTGCTTGATTCTTCTCCTGCTGAGGCACATGATCCGTGCAGGAGAGCTGCCTGATAAC